>NC_133361.1:82737622-82765766 GCF_049309525.1 Garra rufa
TGTATTCAGAGTGACCCTGACTATCACTGTAATTATTTTCAAGACATTTTACTGTATAGTTTTGGAGAAAATTTGAAACAAAATCACCCTAAACTACAAAATGAGTCCTATAGCACTTGCACTGTATCCCATTTTCCAACACTCATAAAAAATGTTCCTCTATAGGTTAGCTCATTCTTTCACTCCATCTGTATTCAGAGTGACCCTGACTATCAGTGTAATTATTTTCAAGATATTTTACTGTATAGTTTTGGAGAACATTAGAAACAAAATCACCCTAAACTACAAAATGCATCCTGTTATTTGCACTGTATCCCATTTCCCAACACTCATAAAAAATGTTCCTTTATAGGTTAGCTCATTCTTTCAATTGATCTGTATTCAGAGTGACCCTGACTATCACTGTCATTATTGTCAAGACATTTTACTGTATATTTTTGGAGAAAAACAATAACAAAATCACCCTAAACTACAAAATGAGTCCTATAGCACTTGTACTGTATCCCATTTTCCAACACTCATAAAAAATGTTCCTCTATAGGTTAGCTCATTCTTTCACTCCATCTGTATTCAGAGTGACCCTGACTATCAGTGTAGTTATTTTCAAGACATTTTACTGTATAGTTTTGGAGAAAATTAGAAACAAAATCACTTTAAACTACAAAATGAGCCCTATAGCACTTGCACTGTATCCCATTTTCCAACACTCATAAAAAATATTCCTTTATAGGTTAGCTCATTCTTTCAATTGATCTGTATTCAGAGTGACCCTGACTTTCACTGTAGTTATTTTCAAGACATATTACTTTATAGTTTTGGAGAAAATTAGAAACAAATTCACCCTAAACAACAAAATGCATCCTGTTATTTGCACTGTATCCCGTTTTCCAACACTCGTAAAAAAATGTCCCTCAATAGGTTAGCTCATTCTTTCACTCCATCTGTATTCAGAGTGACCCTGACTATCAGTGTAATTATTTTCAAGACATTTTACTGTATAGTTTTGGAGAACATTAGAAACAAAATCACCCTAAACTACAAAATGCATCCTGTTATTTGCACTGTATCACATTTTCCAACACTCATAAAAAATATTCCCTTATAGGTTAGCTCATTCTTTCAATTGATCTGTATTCAGAGTTACCCTGCCTATCACTGTAATTATTTTCAAGACATTTTACTGTATAGTTTTGGAGAAAAACAATAACAAAATCACCCTAAACAACAAAAATGAGTCTTATAGCACTTGTACTGTATCCCATTTTCCAACACTCATAAAAAATGTTCCTCTATAGGTTAGCTCATTCTTTCACTCCATCTGTATTCAGGGTGACTCTGACTATCAGTGTAGTTATTTTCAAGACATATTACTGTATAGTTTTGGAGAAAAACAATAACAAAATCACCCTAAACAACAAAATGCATCCTGTTATTTGCACTGTTTCCCATTTTCCAACACTCATAAAAAATGCTCCTCTATAGGTTAGCTCATTCTTTCAATTGGTCTGTATTCAAAGTGACCCTGACTATCACTGTAGTTATTTTCAAGACATTTTACTGTATAGTTTTTGAGAAAATTTGAAACAAAATCACCCTAAACTACAAAATGAGTCCCATAGCACTTGCACTGTATCCCATTTTCCAACACTCATGAAAAGTGTTCCTTTATTAGCTCATTCTTTCGATTTGTATTTGTAGAGAGTGACCCTTACTATAATTGTACTCAGTATTGATTACACAATTAAAGGCACACTCACCACAAAAGGTGCATTCTAACTGTATTTATTAATGAAAAAGCTATTTTTTTTTTTTTTGGTAGAAAAAAAAATTGACATTTGGATTTGACACTGTACTAATATTTACACAATTAACTTTTTTTAACACACACACACACACACACACACACACACACACACACACACACACACACACACACACACAAATAGGAATAAATGCAAGTTTCAAATACATCAGTGTTGTTTCAATGAAATATTCAAATAACTTACAATTAAATTAACATAAAATAATAATAATAATAATAATAATAATAATAATAATAATAATAATAATAATAATAATAATAATAAAGCTTTCTTTTTATTGCACTCTCTTGGTGTTCCATCTAATGTAGCATTTCTTAAAATCTGTTTATACAATTCTGAATACAGATGGAGTGAAAGAATAAGCTCACCTATAGAGGAAAAATTTGGACAAGTGTTGGACATTGGTATACAGTGCAAGTGCTATAAGACTTATTTTGTAGTTTAGGGTGATTTTGTTATTGTTTTTCTCCAAAACTATACAGTAAAATGTCTTTAAAATAATTACAGTGATAGTCAGGGTCACTCTGAATACAGATCAATTGAAAGAATGAGCTAACCTATAAAGGAATATTTTTTATGAGTGTTGGAAAATGGGAAACAGTGCAAATAACAGGATGCATTTTGTTGTTTAGGGTGATTTTGTTATTGTTTTTCTCCAAAACTATACAGTAAAATGTCTTGAAAATAACTACAGTGATAGTCAGGGTCACTCTGAATACAGGTCAATTGAAAGAATGAGCTAACCTATAAAGGAATTTTTTTTATGAGTGTTGGAAAATGGGATACAGTACAAGTGCTATAGGACTCATTTTGTTGTTTAGGGTGATTTTGATTCTAATTTTCTCCAAAACTATACAGTAAAATGTCTTGAAAATAACTACAGTGATAGTCAGGGTCACTCTGAATACAGATCAATTGAAAGAATGAGCTAACCTATAAAGGAATTTTTTTTATGAGTGTTGGAAAATGGGATACAGTGCAAGTGCTATAGGACTCATTTTGTTGTTTAGGGTGATTTTGATTCTAATTTTCTCCAAAACTATACAGTAAAATGTCTTGAAAATAATGACAGTGATAGTCAGGGTCACTCTGAATACAGATGGAGTGAAAGAATGAGCTAACCTATAGAGGGACATTTTTTTTGAGTGTTGGAAAATGGGATACAGTACAAGTGCTATAGGACTCATTTTGTAGTTTAGGGTGATTTTGTTTCTAATTTTCTCCAAAACTATACAGTAAAATGTCTTGAAAATAACTACAGTGATAGTCAGGGTCACTCTGAATACAGATCAATTGAAAGAATGAGCTAACCTATAAAGGAATATTTTATGAGTATTTAAATATATAGAAATAATCCAAGTGCTAGGACACATGTTGTTTTGTATGAGCTAACCTATATAAGGAAATTATACAAGTGCAAGTATGTTTGGGATGATTTTGCCTTTAATTTTCACTGAAACTGTACAGTAAAATGACTTGAAATTAAAACATTGATAGCCAGGATCAAAGTAAAAGTATTTACAAACATTATATATTTGTACACACACACACACACACACACACACACACACACACATACCTACTTAACTGCACAATGAGGACATATGACTGAACACCCTACCTTTGGGTACACTTATTTCTGAAGGGTCTAGAGACAAAAGAAAGATATGGCTGCGATACAAAAGAAGCTCTCTTTACACTTATCAGTTGATATTCTCAATAAAAGCCTTCCTTAAAGACCTGACATTTTACCATCACTTTAGGGACATGTATTTTTTATGTCACTTTTGGGGACAAACACAAATTCTGATCAAACCATAATTTAAGGACTATGGTGATACACAAACTCTGGTTAAGTTATAATTTGAGGACTTTGTGGTTATGATACAAATAAGTCATCCTAACAATAAACAGAAGTAGAATTACAACTCAAAGTGTTGATATTATCTAGAACAGTGGTTCTCAAACCAGGGTATGCGTACAAAATGCTGAGCTTTGCCAATCATTTAATTCTATCCCAAATTTTAAGTAACATTAAAACTGTATCCACACCAACAATGTGGTATGATAGGACGCCTGCAGAGTCTGCTGCTTTAGCAAATCACACTGCTGTTCATTGTGACTTTAAAGCAGATTTGGAGCACTTAATAGCAAAGACTGTACATAAAGATCAATTTAAGAAACTCTTCAATACAGTAATACAAAAAGGTAATATTAAGTGAGCATTTTACACTTTTAATGTTGCCTACATTTTAAACACAATATTATCAAAAGTATTGTTTATTACATTTTCAATCAAAATATTGTGAAAATAAAGTTCTTAGCAACGTATATGTATATTACTAATCAGAAATTACGTTTTTATATATTTACGGTAGGAAATTTACTAAATATCTTCATAGAACATGATCTTTACTTAATATTTTTGTTTGTTAATGTTTTTTTTTTTTTTGTCATTTCAACAAGGTGTGACTGCAGTCTAAGTTAGGGTATTCAGAAGATTGTTAAATGCCCCAGGGGGTAAGCCACTGTATAGCAATTATCAATGACTTGAATACAACAGAAACACATACTCTGGGATACACAAACTCTGCTTAAGTGATACTTTGGGGACTCTAAGAAACACAAACTCTGCTTAAGTGATACTTTGGGGACTCTAAGAAACACAAACTCTGCTTAAGTGATACTTTGGGGACTCTAAGAAACACAAACTCTGCTTAAGTGACAATTGGGGACAATGAGATACACAAACTCTGCTTAAGTGACATTTGGGGACACTGAGATACACAACCTCTGCTTAAGTGACATTTGGGGACACTGAGATACACAAAGTCTGCTTAAGTGACATTTGGGGACTCTGAGATACACAAACTCTGCTTAAGTGACATTTGGGGACTCACACAAACTCTGCTTAAGTGACATTTGGGGACTCTGAGATACACAAACTCTGCTTAAGTGACAATTGGGGACTCTGAGATACACAAAGTCTGCTTAAGTGACATTTGGGGACTCTGAGATACACAAACTCTGCTTAAGTGACATTTGGGGACTCACACAAACTCTGCTTAAGTGACATTTGGGGACTCTGAGATACACAAACTCTGCTTAAGTGACAATTGGGGACTCTGAGATACACAAACTCTGCTTAAGTGACAATTGGGGACTCTGAGATACACAAAGTCTGCTTAAGTGACATTTGGGGACTCTGAGATACACAAACTCTGCTTAAGTGACATTTGGGGACTCTGAGATACACAAACTCTGCTTAAGTGACAATTGGGGACTCTGAGATACACAAACTCTGCTTAAGTGACATTTGGGGACTCTGAGATACACAAACTCTGCTTAAGTGACATTTGGGGACTCTGAGATACACAAACTCTGCTTAAGTGACAATTGGGGACTCTGAGATACACAAACTCTGCTTAAGTGGCAATTGGGGACTCTGAGATACACAAACTCTGCTTAAGTGACAATTGGGGACTCTGAGATACACAAACTCTATATTTAGGAGATTGAATTGAGAACCATAAAAATCACTCCACTCAGTTTTGTACCAAGTTGCTATTTTTTTAAATTGATGAATGAAAATCTAACATAAACATAACAGAAAATATGAACATGCAACACACTATCAAATGTATGCATTATAATTACCTTATTTTGTCTGTACAATACCACTTGGTGAAGATATGAACAATATTAAAAACATTGTGGTCAAAGTGCATATTATACTCTAATAAAAGAAATTAAAAAAAATGTTTATCATGACATTCCATGTAACATAGGAACTTTCCATTTACATTCACTCTTCTCTCTTATTTCACAATTACATTCACTCTACTAATTGAGGAAATTAATATTATTCAAAACATTGTGGTGAACATGCAGATTACAGACAGTTTATGACTTACTAAAAAGATTAAAACGATACTCCAACTTTGTAAAAACTGAACAATGAAAATAATGAATTTAAACTAAAGTTCATAATGACACTTAATGTAACATTATAGGAATAATAACCCTCTACATTCACTTTTCCCTGTTCTCCCCCTTTACATTCGCTTTTTCTTTCTATCCTTCTTCCCCTTTACATTCACGTCTCCATCTTTCTTCCCATTTACATTCACGTCTCCATCTTTCTTCCCATTTACATTCACGTTTCCATCTTTCTTCCCATTTACATTCACGTCTCCATCTTTCTTCCCCTTTACATTCACGTTTCCATCTTTCTTCCCATTTACATTCACGTCTCCATCTTTCTTCCCATTTACATTCACGTCTCCATCTTTCTTCTCCTTTACATTCGCGTCTCCATCTTTCTTCCCCTTTACATTCACGTCTCCATGTTTCTTCTCCTTTACATTCACGTCTCCATCTTTCTTCCCCTTTACATTCACGTCTCCATCTTTCTTCCCATTTACATTCACGTCTCCATCTTTCTTCCCATTTACATTCACGTCTCCATGTTTCTTCTCCTTTACATTCACGTCTCCATCTTTCTTCCCCTTTACATTCACGTCTCCATCTTTCTTCCCATTTACATTCACGTCTCCATCTTTCTTCCCATTTACATTCACGTCTCCATCTTTCTTCCCCTTTACATTCACATCTCCATCTTTCTTCTCCTTTACATTCACATCTCCATCTTTCTTCTCCTTTACATTCACGTCTCCATGTTTCTTCTCCTTTACATTCACGTCTCCATCTTTCTTCCCATTTACATTCACGTCTCCATCTTTCTTCCCCTTTACATTCACGTCTCCATGTTTCTTCTCCTTTACATTCACGTCTCCATCTTTCTTCTCCTTTACATTCGCGTCTCCATCTTTCTTCCCCTTTACATTCGCGTCTCCATCTTTCTTCCCCTTTAGATTCACTTCTCATTCATTCTTCCCATTTACATTCACTTCTCCATCTTTCTTCTCCTTTACATTCACGTCTCCATGTTTCTTCTCCTTTACATTCACGTCTCCATCTTTCTTCCCATTCACATTCACGTCTCCATCTTTCTTCCCCTTTACATTCGCGTCTCCATCTTTCTTCCCCTTTACATTCGCGTCTCCATCTTTCTTCCCCTTTAGATTCATTTCTCATTCCTTCTTCCCATTTACATTCACTTCTCCATCTTTCTTCTCCTTTACATTCACTTCTCCATCTTTCTTCTCCTTTACATTCGCGTCTCCATCTTTCTTCCCATTTACATTCACGTCTCCATCTTTCTTCCCATTTACATTCACGTCTCCATCTTTCTTCTCCTTTACATTCGCGTCTCCATCTTTCTTCCCATTTACATTCACATCTCCATCTTTCTTCTCCTTTACATTCACATCTCCATCTTTCTTCTCCTTTACATTCACGTCTCCATGTTTCTTCTCCTTTACATTCACGTCTCCATCTTTCTTCTCCTTTACATTCGCGTCTCCATCTTTCTTCCCCTTTACATTCGCGTCTCCATCTTTCTTCCCCTTTAGATTCACTTCTCATTCATTCTTCCCATTTACATTCACTTCTCCATCTTTCTTCTCCTTTACATTCACGTCTCCATGTTTCTTCTCCTTTACATTCACGTCTCCATCTTTCTTCCCATTCACATTCACGTCTCCATCTTTCTTCCCCTTTACATTCGCGTCTCCATCTTTCTTCCCCTTTACATTCGCGTCTCCATCTTTCTTCCCATTTACATTCGCGTCTCCATCTTTCTTCCCATTTACATTCACGTCTCAATCTTTCTTCCCCTTTAGATTCACTTCTCATTCCTTCTTCCCATTTACATTCACTTCTCCATCTTTCTTCCCCTTTACATTCACGCCTCCATCTTTCTTCCCATTTACATTCACGTCTCCATCTTTCTTCCCATTTACATTCACTTCTCCATCTTTCTTCCCATTTACATTCACTTCTCCATCTTTCTTCCCATTTACATTCACGTCTCCATCTTTCTTCCCATTTACATTCACGTCTCCATCTTTCTTCCCCTTTACATTCACATCTCCATCTTTCTTCTCCTTTACATTCACATCTCCATCTTTCTTCTCCTTTACATTCACGTCTCCATGTTTCTTCTCCTTTACATTCACGTCTCCATCTTTCTTCTCCTTTACATTCGCGTCTCCATCTTTCTTCCCCTTTACATTCGCGTCTCCATCTTTCTTCCCCTTTAGATTCACTTCTCATTCATTCTTCCCATTTACATTCACTTCTCCATCTTTCTTCTCCTTTACATTCACGTCTCCATGTTTCTTCTCCTTTACATTCACGTCTCCATCTTTCTTCCCATTCACATTCACGTCTCCATCTTTCTTCCCCTTTACATTCGCGTCTCCATCTTTCTTCCCCTTTACATTCGCGTCTCCATCTTTCTTCCCATTTACATTCGCGTCTCCATCTTTCTTCCCATTTACATTCACGTCTCAATCTTTCTTCCCCTTTAGATTCACTTCTCATTCCTTCTTCCCATTTACATTCACTTCTCCATCTTTCTTCCCCTTTACATTCACGCCTCCATCTTTCTTCCCATTTACATTCACGTCTCCATCTTTCTTCCCATTTACATTCACTTCTCCATCTTTCTTCCCATTTACATTCACTTCTCCATCTTTCTTCCCATTTACATTCACGTCTCCATCTTTCTTCCCATTTACATTCACGTCTCCATCTTTCTTCCCATTTACATTCACTTCTCCATCTTTCTTCCCCTTTACATTCGCGCCTCCATCTTTCTTCCCATTTACATTCACGTCTCCATCTTTCTTCCCCTTTACATTCGCGCCTCCATCTTTCTTCCCATTTACATTCACGTCTCCATCTTTCTTCCCCTTTACATTCGCTCCTCCATCTTTCTTCCCATTTACATTCGCGTCTCCATCTTTCTTCCCATTTACATTCACGTCTCCATCTTTCTTCTCCTTTACATTCACGTCTCCATCTTTCTTCCCATTTACATTCGCGTCTCCATCTTTCTTCCCATTTACATTCGCATCTCCATCTTTCTTCCCCTTTACATTCATGTCTCCATCTTTCTTCTCCTTTACATTCATGTCTCCATCTTTCTTCCCCTTTACATTCATGTCTCCATCTTTCTTCCCCTTTACATTCACGTCTCCATCTTTCTTCCCCTTTACATTCACTTTTCCTTCCTTTCCATTCCCTCCAACCTTTTTATTCCGCTTTACTTTCCCTCCTCCCTCCCTCCCCTTTACAAATACACCCCTAAAGACCACCCTTTTTTTTGAGAGAAGTTATCCTGTTTCGGACATAATTTTTTACACCGGTCCACGTTCGGTTCTTCAGTGCTGGTTCAGCTTTTATGCAACTCTCACAGTCTTTCTTACCGGGAACTTTGCATGTCTGGATAAAGGTTATCATATTTCGCTCTACAGCCTGCACCTCTGTGTTGTCCCATTTACGCTTCGAAAGACTTGAAGAATCTACAAAATAAATACATTAATTACTTAAGTCAGTTGCCTAATGTAGATATGTATATTATAATTCTGGAAACAGGTTTAAGAGTTTTAATGCAACTTTCACAGTAACAATAGCTAAATTGTGTTTATAAACTATATAAACTATTATAAAGGTTTATAAACTACTTACTTACATGAAGCATCTTAGTAATATACCAGCCACCAAGAAATCTTACCAGTCAATTTAATGAAGCAAGTATATATATTTTGTTATAGGCTGAATCTTGTGTCAAAAGTTTAATATATGTTAGAAATCATTGCAGAGTATGCAAAATATTAATAATTTTAACAATAACACAATAAGGATCAAGAAGTACGGACTTGAATTTCACATAACAGATGTTTATGCATTCTCCACAAGAAAAAAAAAAAAACTGAATTAATAAAAATGACCACATTCACTTGAATCCTAATGTTGTGTCATTCCCTCAAAGATCATTGACTGTTTTTATGTTTTGTGATAGTTGTTCATGAATCCCTTGTTGGTACAAAGCAACCTGGTGTTCATTATTTGGTTTTCCAGCATCTTCTGCCTATTTGACCTTTTTCCAAAGGTGACTGTAGGACTTTTGGCTTGTTTCCACCAAGTGATATAGTTCAGTACAGTACAGAGTGTAATTATGTCCATTTCCATTGTCAGAAATTGTGAAAAAGCAAATTGTATTTTGATGTCTCTATAGTGATTAAACATGAGATACAATTAATTTTTAGTATATTAAACAGGCATTCGTAGTCTCTAAATCTATTATTTTGTTCTGGCCATATCATTTTGGCTGAGCACTTTCTATAGTTATTTTGAACTTCACCGTAGTACAGTGCTGACTTTGTAGCATACATTTGACAATTTTTTGCTTTTGTCTTTATTTCTCCTTTTATAATCCTCTTATACTTTGTACTGATACTTATGACAATATTTGTTCATTAAAACTGACATTTAACAAAAAGAGGCAGAGTTGTGATTTATCGTTGATTGCAACTTTCCGGCATAGGCTACACCAACGCCTATCAAGTAAACTTGGTCAGGGTGTTAGGTCCCGAATCATACCGTACTGTACTGTACTGACCTGTATCGCTTGGTGGAAACAAGAGCCAGGGGTGGAAACTTTTGGAATTGGAAAATCAGTATGTATTGAACTAGGGCTGGGCGATACAACGATAACGATATATATCGCGATGGACACGTGATCGATATCAATAAAAAATATGTTCGATAAAACGTTTGATTCTTTATTCTTCGTTGGGAAGAAAACAGAGGTTGCGAAGCAAGTTTGGTTGCATTAACAAAGGCACTGGCTCTCTGGTAACCTAGCAACATAGGTATTGACACGTTAACAGCCAATCATGTAACAGTATCACGTTTGGTTGCGCCATATCGTTGTCTAGTGCTGGTCTGCTGGATTCCTGCTGTTCATAAGCAGAAAATGAGTGCCGCAGCGAGCGAGGAAATTGTAAATAAAAGAGGATATCATAATTTTGGATATCATAACTCTGACCGTAGTCAGACCGTAGTCAGTGTTTCCCCTGTCATTATTTTAGGGCGGTGGCCCGCCCAGCCCCCCTTTAACGTCAAGTTAATTTTATTTTCTATATAGCGCCAGATCACAATAGAAGTTAAGGTTATCTTTCCTACAGAACAGGTCCTTGTTGTTTTAAACAAACTTAATAGCCTTATGTTATTTATCTTATTTACACAACGGCATGTAATTTTTGTCTCTACATGGTCACGCGTTTACAATTTCACCTCCTCGAAAGCACGGACTGGATCGCGAACTCCATTACAAAAACAGGAATTACTATAGCGCGGAATGCTGCGGAATTCGGAAGTCGATTTTTGGATTAAGAAATCAAAAGTTGGTCTGTCACTTAATTCAAATCGCGATATGGACTAGTGTCTGTGAAAACTGAAATGCAAAAAGACCTTTTCAATATGAATCCTGCGTGTTCCGTTTGCCTCTGTTTGTATGAATGGTGGAGACATGTTTTTTTTTCACTACACGCATACTGAAGCACACGTGACGCTCCCGCTAATTTTTGGCCTTAACATCTCACATGAACAGATAAACTCCAATAAATACATCTCCAAAGCTTCTGTGAGTGTCACTTTTTGTCAATTTTACCGTTTCATTAGTGAAACTAGCATCATTCATATCATACTGTATACACACTGAAACTTCACGGCAACCTGTCAAAATAAAAGTATGTTTAACATGTAACAGAAAAATATTAGTCTTGTTTTACTTTGTACAGTATAATGTAGGTGTTTATATATTCACATTTCAATAATTTACATAAAACAATATATATGATAAAAAATAAATATTACAACAAGAGTCACCACTTAATTGTAGAAAAAAAACTACAGTTATTATTAAAACTTTTATTTAACTGAATATAATTTTTCTTCTATGTATTTATTTTAACAGTAAAGCTCTGTTATTTTATTTATTTTTTTAAAGAAGAAAATTTACACATTAATATTTACACCCTCTTGCTCTTAATGCACTGTTGCTCCTTCTGGAGCATCAGTACATGTTTTCACCTTTTTTTAATACAAGTCAGTTGTCCTCAGTGTGAAAGGTGGATCTCAAAATCATACATTCACCTTTGGAAGGGGGTCAGATACACAGAAGGTGCTGGAAAACCAAATAATGAACAGCAGGTTGCTCTGGACCAACTCAGGACTCATGAACAACTATTATAACACACAAACAGTCATTAATCTAAGGCACGAAATTTGATGAAATACATTTAAAGGGGTCAATAGGTGCCAATTTTTATTTTTTTTCTCAATGGTAGTGTAAAAAACACTGCAGAAATCAGGCCATTCTGTAGCATGTTCCTTTAAATGCAAATAAGCTCCGCTGACCCCACCCCTCTCTTCTGTAAAATTATCAGCCATGCTCTGTGTACTTAAGCTGCCTTTAGCTGCATTTAGCAGCGTTTAGCCCTTTAACTAGCACATTATTAGCAAAACTGAATCAGGACAGTACTAAATTAAAAATAGCATGCAATTTTCTTGATCCCTCTTGGTTTTTATTTAAAATTATATCTTGCATATTCTGCTAGGGGATTGTGAACTTATGAACACAACTGTAGCTGTTTGTGTACAGTTGGAAAGCAACACACTTTATTTTTTTGCATAATGCTTAACAAATATTAATTAAAAATCCTAATTTTTCCAATATTGTTGCCTTAATTTCTCTGTTCAGGTCAAATTATTTGACATGTACCTTTGGCCTTATGACATGGCAAAGTTTTTGTTTCAGTGTATAAGACATTTGAAAGATGATTTAAAGTAATTTTAATGCTAATTAAGGCCTAAGGATTTTCTTACCTTGTTCCTTTGATGGACACTGCATCTGGCAAAAAGATGGATGGTCTTTCTCTGCTGGTGTTGTTTTAGGCAAGTCTCTGGGCTCCTCCTCATCTTCGCTTGACATTTCATCACCTTGTGTCTCAAGTTGCTCTGAAAATACATTGACAATAATTTTAACATATAGTAGTCGACATTTGAAGTTATGAAGAGCTTTACAGTTATTATTGAAAAGCCTCTTACAAACACTAGTGAAGTGGAAAAACATTGATAAACCTTAGTGAAATTCATTCATGTGCATTACTGAAAACCTCACACAAACACTAGTGAAAACCTTGATCAACCATAGGGACATTCATTTAAATGAATTTCATGAAGGTTTATCAATGTTTTCACTAGTGTATGTAGAAGGCTTTTCAATAATTACGACCTATACAGCCCCTCATATGAAGTGAGTCAAAACCTTTCATCAAAGTCCTAAAACCACACAAAACAACTAAAAACAACAACCATTTTTTGATCTACTTTCAATGTCAACTACAGCAGACATAGATTTGTAAGTACGTACAGCACAGACACACAAAAATGTTTTTAAGTATGCTCATACCATTTGGGTCGATTTCTATTTCGTCAAGTTTCTTTCCTTTGAATTCAGTCAATGTTCCCTTTTCCATTGCCATCAGGACCTTGCTCATTTTGGCGAGCTGCAGCGTGCCCTCTGGTAATCGGTAGTATTGTCTGTGAATTCTGATATCGTGACCCAAAAAGTCAGCAAGTTGGTCTGCTTCGTTTTCATTCAGGTTGAGAATCTTCGACATGGTTGCTATGTGTTTTCTCAGCTTAGTTGATGATAGTGATTGAGGATTCTTTATGCCACATTCACGAGCAGCTCTGCTGATGCATTCTCCTCCTCTGTAGGCTGACATTGCTCCAGGTCTGGCAAACATAAAGGGATTCTCAGTTGGAACGCCACAAGCCTCACGTGTTTCAGCGAGCAGCTCCATGGCAGAAACCATAGCAGGCTTGAGGAGCACAGGGACCTTTCTCCCTCGTTTACCACGGATCTCAACTCTGGTGAAGTGCATACACAGCTTTTTCTCAAATTCAGAGAGACAGATGGCAATATCTTCATGTAGCTCGGAAGAATCTCTGCTTTTAAAAGCTGACAGAAGCATCCGCGATACCTCACCTTCTCTTCGTCTGTTAAACAGGATCACTTGAGACAATGTGACCTTGGCAAGAGCAGCGTAGCTGTCTGCAGAACTTGGGCAATTTCTTAGCTTACTGAGCAACTTATCGTGTTTCTTCTCCAGATGATTATGCAGGACTTTGACATCTTGAGTGAAAGGAATGATCTGTGGTGCATTCCACTTGGCTTCTTTCAGTGTAGTAATTGCACCAGCAGAAATGTATTCATTCCATCTAGCCTGATGTATTTTTCTGAAGTCTCGTGCGCACTCGGCACGCTCATGATCACCGTACATCATGGCGTTGCTCTCGACAATGCTACTGATTTTGTTTACTGAATGGCCAAGTTTGAGAGCTAAAGAAGGAATGCCGTATGAGTTCTTCTCTTCATCGTATCCAGCTACAACTTTAACAGCTGATATGACATGCTTAAAGTTTGCTGGTATGATGAAGTCAGCCATTGATCTCAATGGGGTAATCTTTCTTGCTTCAAGAAGCAATCTGCCAACTTCTCTCATCTTTTGTCTTATGTAGTCATGTTTGGTTACATCAGACCCCATCCTGTTGAACATGTGTTCGCCCAGTTGCATGATGCATATATCAGAATGAACTACACGGGAAACCGCATCATAATTCATTACGGAGAGTATTTTCTTGAAACTTTTGCTCACCTCTAAGCCGACTGGTGTTTTCAGAGCGCACAGAGATCTAACTCTCTTTCTGCCCTGAGATTCATCATCTTTTGGTTTCAATGGACAATTTTTCATATGTTTCCAGAGGCTGCGTTTGTTGTAAAGGCCTTGGCAGTAGATGCAGTGAATAAATTCTTTGGCCCCTTTCTTCTTTTTTGGACGGTAGCAGGCAACCATCTCCCCATGTCCCTGTCTCACCACATCAGTGTTGTGGGCAAAGTTACCCCGTTTTCTAAGGAGGTTTAACTGCACTCGTCGTTCTTTGGAATTTTTTGGAAATGCTACAGCCTTTGCGACTTCTACTTCATTGCAATGGACAAACTCGAGGTGTCTTGCCATTTTTGAGTATGGCTTACTGCAGTAGAGGCAATACTGCTTCTTGTTGTATATCTTGCCTTTCTGCCTTGAAGATTGCACTGATTGAATAAAAGTCCTATCACCAGGCACGGTATCTGTCTCATCAGTTTGGCATCTCATTCTTTTTGGTGATGGTGCTGTTATACATTTACCCGACGAACAACCTTTCTCTTTAACTTCGGCTTTTGAAAAGAGCTTTCTAGAAGCACAAGCATGTGAATCATCTGAGCTGCTTTCAGCTATGTCATGTCCAGAAGAACTACCATCTGATCCATCGGAGCTGATTTTGGGTATGTAGTCAACATCGCTGTAGTCTGTCTCGCTGTTGCCACTTTCTGAATACTGAATGAGAGAATTAACATGTAGTACAAAATGTTACTATTATATTGAAGGGTTACTCCACCCCAAAATGAAAATGTTGTTGTTAATCACTTAGCCCCATGTCCAAACCCGTTCCAAAATCTTTGATCGTTTTCTGAACACAAATGAAGATATTTTTGATGCATTCTGACAGCTCTTTGACCCTCTCATAGACAGCAATGTAATTAACATGATCAACATCCAGAAACACAGCAAGGAGATGGATAAAATAATCCATGTGACATCAGCGGTTCAAGCTAAATTCTATAAAGCTACAAGAATAATATTGCATGCACAGAAAAAAAAGCTACTTTATTCAACAATCCATCTCCTCCGCATCACCCTAGTGCCATTTTGATGAATATCACCTGAATGCAAACAGCGAACATTGTTTTCTGTCAGACACAACACACAGATACATTTTATACGTTAATTTAAGCTTTGATTTGAGTGAAAACAATGTATTTGGCATGTTGTGGCTGACACAGTACAACATACATGGGTCAGAGAGCTGTCAGAAAGCATTCAAATATCTTAATTTCTATTCCATGGGGCTTAGTGATTAATGACAAAATGTTTATTTTGGGCTGGAGTAACCCTTTAAATGGTTAGAGTCCACCCTAAAATAAAAATTCTGTCATCATTTACTCACTTTCATTTTGTCCCAGACCCGTAAGACCTTCGTTCCTCTTCAGAACACAAATTAAGACATTTTGAGGAAGATGCAAGATATTTTTGATCCCAAAGTTATCTCACCCTCCATAGAAGGCAAGAGTCCTACCATGGCCAAGGCACAGAAACGCATGATGTCTATGTGACATTAATGGTTTAACCTTAATTCTGTGAAGCTACAAGAATACTTTTTGTGTGCAAAAAAAAAACAGTAACACTTTCTATGAAGCCTGTATTTATAATACATTATAACTGTATTCTTAAGGCATTTTAATTCATTTATAATGCATTATATATTAAAAAAAACTTATATTCTATATCATCTCATGAGTATTCATAAGAACAGTTTTAATGTGAACAGACTGAGATGCTGCAGGAGAGTTACGTGATCCAAGCTGCCCAAAACATGATAATTCTTTATTTTAAACTTGAAGCTAATAGCGTAATGGCTTGCCCTGTGAGGTGTTTTGACAGATCCGTTTGCATCCTCAGCATGAAAACTTTCAGTTTACGCTCATATCCTTATCTGTAAATGTCACAAATTCACACAAACATTTCCATTTATGCATAAAATTCCATTCTGGCAGTCTGTGTTAAGTTTAAATCTTTACTGAATGAGCGTGTCAGACAGCCGGAACACAGAACACAGACAGGGAGACAATTAATACTCAGTCAGCGCAAAAACAAAATGTCAGTCGCTGAATGTTAAATTTAGATTTAAATACAACATGTAGTGCGCGTATTTATGAAGGGTAGGAACTGTATGGCTGTGACGGTGGCAGATTTTTACCAACTACCGCCGGTGGTGCGGTGTTTTATACATAAATAAATGAGGCTCAAACATTATTCACAAACGTGCCTGTTAAGCAATTCCGTCTGTGAACAAGCAGCCTACAAAACGCTAAAATAAATCAACGAAATAATGCATTAAAATAAGAAAGTAGCCTAAATAAGTGTTAAATAGGCTATTAAACAAACATTCGTTGTAAAAATTCCTAACAACCTCGACAGCTCATCAGAATTACTGGCCGAGATCTCTTGTTTCTTTAGTTTATAAAGTTAATTTAAAAATATATGTGACCTTGGACCACAAAACCAGTCTTAAGTCGCTGGGGTATATTTGTAGCAATAGCCAAAAAATACATTGCATGGTTCAAAATTTTTGATTTTTCTTTTATGCCAAAAATCATTAGGAAAAGTAAAGATCATGTTTCATAAAGATTTTTTGTAAAATTCCTACTGTAAATGTATCAAAATGTAATTTTTGATTAGTAAAATGCTTGTTAAGAACTTAATTTGGACAACTTTAAAGATGATTTTCTCAGTATTTTGATTTTTTTGCATCCTCAGATTCCAGATTTTCAAATAGATGTATCTCGGCCAAATATTGTCCTATCCTAACAAACCATACATCAAAAGAAAGCTTATTTATTGAGCTTTCATATGATGTATACATCTCAGTTTTGTAAAATGTAACCTTATGACTGGTTTTGTGGTCCAGGGTCACATATTTGGAACACGTTTTATTTGTGAAATTCAAGTTTTTGTTTTTTAAAATAACGACAAAGAGGCCAGCGGCAGACAGATCAATTTAGCCGTCGCGATTTAAATAAAAATCCTTAGATATAATTAAATATAATAATAAAAAAAAAAAAAAACGTAAAGCATATCACAATATTAGTTTAATGGTTTAACCTAGATAAATTTGTACAAATAGGCGCATATCCAATCATTTGTGCAGAGAGTAAAAGCTTTGCAGGACATGGAGGTAGAGACCTGCAATGCCGCGGGACCCAACGCAACAGAGTGCGGCGCGGGACAAAACTTGATGGGCGAGTGCGGGTGCGGGCGGGTAGAGACTCGTGTGTGTGCGGGATGCAGGAAAATAAAATGATTCGCGGGACTCCCGCAAAATAGAAATATCTAAACATAAAATATCTAAAAACAAAAAATTGTTATTCATCTATTGCACAAAAGCAGCAAGAACAACATAAATATGATCAGTAAGCGCAAGAATAGGCAGTTTCGGTTTAAAACTTGTTTGAAGTGTGAGCAATGTAGCCATCTGCTGATTTCTGGAACGCATCGCCAATCAGTGGTGTTTAAGTTAAAATCCACTCACTGCTCAAAAGTATTGAACAGTGCTGAATATTGGGTGCTTACAAATTACAACACTCAAAGTGTAAACATGTATGAAAGATTAATTGTGCATAATATCCATTGTGTTATAAGAGCTTTATGAGATCGCGTATATACTGAGATGTCAGCTTTAAAGGAGCCTTGTTTGTTTGCATTCTGCTGTGGATGCACGCATAGCTCATGTTTGCTTTTTTGTTAAAGGTCCCATATCGTACACATTTCTGGAGGTTTATTTTATTTGTTGATGTCCTTAAGAATATATATTTGCGGTATAAGTGCCAAAATCCATCTCAATATATTTTTACAGCTCCTTTTTTAGGAGCTCTGTCAAAAACAGGTCGATTTTGGCCCATCTAATTAATATTCATGAGCCTCTCTTCTGATTGGCCTGTTGTTTTCTGAGTGACGCACAACCAGGCCAATCACAGGTAACTACGGCCATGTATGCTGTAAGCGTAAGCGAGCTCAGAGCAATAGAGAGAGCTGATACTCAACAGGATATTTTAGAATGATCATTAATGTTTTTTCTTTTAAAAACACCGAATGCAGTAGGCTACATAACTGTTGCTTTAGTAAAGCCCCTTTCACAATGCGCGCTGATTCTGGAAAATTACGGGAACTGTGTGAACCAAAGCCAGAACCTAAAGGCAGTGTTGAAGTAATGATGCACGTTATCAAGCGACTCTTCACAACGAAAAATAACGTTACGTGCAAAGTGGAATGAAGCAGCGATCATCAGGCAGAGCCAGCTCCTCACTATCAGCGCTGAAGCACAGTTTGTTCAGGTTAGTTTCAGTTTAGTGAAACGTACGCGTCGCATTACATCTCACATCCAAACGTCACATGTCTTTATGGTTTGTGTGTAAAGCACACACAGATTCCGGAAAACAACTGTGAATGAACCAAATTAAACAATTACAGGACAAATCGTGGGACACATTATCCGTGTATTTACCGGAATCGCTGTGTGAAAGAGGCTGAAGTTGACGTGCCGCTGGTCTCTAACGGTCTTTAACGTTGTTCTGAAGCCTGTGTAATGATCGTAGCTTGACATCTATCGACTGAACAGGGTTTTCTCCACTTGTTTTCCTGTTGTTGTTGCTCAATGGAATGGATGCGTTGTTGTCTGGGGGTTTGACAAAAGGAGGGTGGGACGTTGGTTTGTGACTGAAGGCGGTGACTTGAGTCGATCGGACGTCACATCGTTACGGAAGTCACAGCTGCTCGTGAAAATGAACAGCTACTTTAAGCAGGCTGTGTGCAGTTTACTGTGGATTGACTGTTTTGAAACTCATATGGTAGTTAGATAGCCCCTAGACCTTAGTTATCATGAAAAAAGCCAGGAAATTTTGATTTTGACGATATGGGACCTTTAAGAATAACAGTGGTTTGTGAATGTTGATGCTTAGTCTAAATAACACATATTTTATCCAGAGCGTTTATGCTGGGGTTTAGTGGAACTTACAAGATGTTACAGAACTGTTTCATGTAAATTCAATCGATGTACAGAAAAAATCAATATAGATTAATTTTATGCGGGCTTTTGCGGGCGGGAGCGGGACAAATCATGAATGTCGCGGGCGGGAGCGGGACGAGATAACGTATATTTCTGCGGGAGCTGGCGGGCGCGGGACACAATCTTGCGGGAGCGGGCGGGAGCGGGACTGAAAAATCCGTCCCGCGCAGGTCTCTACATGGAGGTGCCAGCGCACTGTGAAACTTTTTTACTCATAAATGTAAGAGTAATAAATTTATTTTAAATTATTACATCACTACTATAAAACGAAATAATTTAAATCGAAAACAAAACTCTTTCATTAGCTATAGGCCTAATTCATAAATATTTAGGCTTTAAAAGCGCGTCCAGTGAACAGATGGCGAGTCAGGATCGTCAACTTCATCTTTGTGACACTCAGAGACACTCAGACTCAGAAAGAAGATACTAGTTTATTAATAAATAATTTGAATATCTCCTTACTTTTTCCCCGCCATATTCATGGTAATTGCTTTAGCTGGGGCTTTGCGGCCATTTTAAGCTTACTGCGTGAATTTGAACGTGGAACTCAGCTGAAGGCACTTGCGCTCGCTGCTGCTGTTGCCGGGACACTAAACACCTCTACGGCAGAATAAATAGCAGAAACACAGTATTTTATGCTTGTTAGTGTGTTTTCCTTCAAATATTTGTCTTTTCTCTTTATTACGACAGGTGAATTGTTGTACATTAAGCACTGTGTTTTCATAGCTTTCAGAATGTGGAATAGTGTGATTTAATAAATAAATAAATAATTGGACATTTTTAAGCCAACTAATCGATTAATCGAAAAAAAAAAAAAAAAAAAAATCGGCCAGCTAATCGATTATCAAAATAATCGTTAGTTGCAGCCCTATTATAATGTCTTAGAAGTACCCTCATAATGTATTATAAATAGGGGCTTTATAGAAAGTGTTACCAAAAAAAAAAACTCCTTCGCATCACCCTAGCGCCATTATTCTACATCAGCAGCACCACACGCATGCGTTGTGATACTCTCCATAATGGCGCTAAGGTGACACGACGAAGAAGAATTATTGAATAAAGTAGTTATTTGTGTTTTCTTTATATACAAAACGTATTCTTGTAGCTTCCTAAAATTAAGGTTGAACCATTGATGTCACAAGGACTATTTTAATGATGTCCTTACTATGTTTCTGTGCCTTGGCCATGGTAGGACCGTTGCTGTCTACGCAGGGACAGAAAACTCTCAGACTTCATCAAAATATCTTAATTCGTGTTCTGAAGATGAACAAAGATCTTACGGGTTTGGGATGACATGAGGATGATTAACTAAGGACAGAATTTTCATTTTGGGTGAACTATCCCTGTAAGTTGCAATATGTTGTGACTACTTCACATATAATTAAGCAAAATCATTTGAGCATATGACATGTTGCATGACGAGTTACATACCTGCCTTTTTCTTGATGGTCTTAAAGAGTGCATCTGAAAGACGTGAAATACAAACAAATATAGATCATAAATAATTTTATTTAATCTGCTTAGTACAACCAGCCCAATACATCTAGACCATCCCAATAATTCAGCACATCATTTTTTAAGTTTAAACATACTAAAGAAGGCAATCAAATCCAGAATAAGCCTAAATTAAATCTATATTAGCATGCCTTTGTGCAAAGATTAACTTTAATAATTTACCCACCTCCCTTAATGGGAGTGTCAGAGGTGTGGATGAGGCACAAGCTGAGGGCGATGAAGGCTGTGCAGGAGAGGATGAGGATGATGAGGGTGGCCCAAAAGAAGGTGAGGGCGATGAAGGCTGTGCAGGAGAGGATGAGGATGATGAGGGTGGCCCAAAAGAAGGTGAGGGCGATGAAGGCTGTGCAAGAGAGGATGAGGATGATGAGGGTGGCCCAAAAGAAGGTGAGGGCGATGAAGGCTGTGCAGGAGAGGATGAGGATGATGAGGGTGGCCCAAAAGAAGGTGAGGGCGATGAAGGCTGTGCAGGAGAGGATGAGGATGATGAGGGTGGCCCAAAAGAAGGTGAGGGCGATGAAGGCTGTGCAGGAGAGGACAATGATGTGGGTAATGAGGCCACTACAGAAGAGGACACGGCACAGGGTGCTGATGAAGAGGGTTTATCAGACTTGGATGCATCAGAAGATGACTGTGAAAGCTTGAAAAATATTTGGAATAAAAATATAAGCACTTAAAACAAAAGCATCAAGCAAACATAATGTAAATTAATAATACAATAATCAACTGTCAATGGACGTAGAAGTAAATCATACAGTAGTTCAGGTATAATCAGGTATAAAGACAATTAAACAAAACCAGAGACAAAAACACTAGGGCTGGGTAAAAAAATACTGATTCTTTGATTTTAAAGGTGCCATAGAATGCATTGAAACAATAAATTAAATTGTTCTCTGATATCTACATAGAAGCTATTTGGCATAGGAAAGGGCAAAAATTCTCCAGAAACGGTTTTACAGGTCCATTTACAACCCTAGGATTTGTCCCTAGAATGAAACGCTCTGTTATTGCCTTATTTGGAAGCTTCATGAATATTAATGAGCTCTGCTCTGATTGGATGTTCCACAGAGCTGCTCATCTCTATAGCTCACACATGGATACATATATATATATTTAATTAGGAGCTCTAGTCGCTTTTAATATGCGGTTTGTTGAATCTGCCGTTTTGAATCCGACAGTACTTACCACACAAGTTTAGAAGCTTGTCAGTGATGCTCAGATCTGTAAACCATTCACCATCATCAGCGCACACATCTGTTTATATGGTAAGTGAAATCCTATGTATAGCAATGTAACAGGCTAGCGCTAGCATTAAGCTAACCGTGTCCCTTCAGTGGCTTGCCTTGTTTTACTGATGTGCTGACATTAGTGATGATTGGGCGATGCAAATGTTGGAGGCGTAACTATTAACGATCCCGGGAAAGTTTCGTAACAGTCGGGTATATGTTGGAATTTACCTATTTTTCCGTGGTCTTTTGCAAACACTAGATTTATATAAGAAGGAGGAAACGATGGTGTTTGAGACTCATGGTATGTCATGTCAATGTTCTGAACTGTTATTATTTAACTATGCCAAGGTAAACACAGTTTTACATTCTATGGCACCTTTAATCAATCTTCAATTTATTGAAACAATATTGATTTGGGAAATCCCTGAGTTGATCCACTTAAAACAAAACAAAACCCACACAGAAAAGAGGCTTGTTTTTAGAGGAAGACGGAGGATTGTTTCAAGTTGTTCATGAATTTCACAGTTGCACATTTACTAGGGTGACCAGACGCTCCATTTTCCCCAGGCCAGTCCCACTTTTGAGCTCTATTTTTAGTGTCCTGACTTATTTTGAAAAACTTTGTTCCATATTTCAAAATTTTCTTTACGAATGAGAGATCAGAATGAGTAGGTAATCAAATGTAACCAAGCTAGTCATAGAACAAAATTACTATTGCAGACAGTTAAGGCAGGATTTAATTTTCTTGGTAACAGCCCAAATTTCTTATTATTCTAATTCACAGATTAAAGGACTCTTTTAGAAAAAAATATATATATTTTTAAAGGCTTAAATGCCTATAAAAGGTAAAACCCATTTTAACTTATTGCAAAAGATAAATTTCTATTAGCATGAACTGACCACACCGAATATAAAGAATATAAAAAAAATTGTCAGTATCGCACACCCCTAGCTTGCACACAGTTTCTCACATAAATAGGTGAGAGAAAAACAGATATGTCAGTATACATCCATGCATTTGGTTTTAAAGGGACAGCAGCCTAATTAAATACCTGTCTGTCATTAATGTCAATAGGACAACAAAAGATGCCACATAAATGTATGTTAAATCTACTGTATTTGAAAAACGAGTGTTTAATTAGTATTTCTATGGTATTTGTCTTATTGTTTGTAATTTAAAAAATATTAAATATTATATTTAAAAAAAATGTTTTGAGTTTGTCCAATTTCCAATTGATCCTCCTGTTAATATAATCAGCACCATGGTGGGTGATGTGGTCAGAAGTGGTCGAAGGTGGATAGAAGAGACGGGTTAAACTGGCAGGTATAACGGGTATGGTGTTTCCATTGTCCACTTGTGATCCGAATAACTAAAAATCCAGTTTCCTTTTTAAAAAGGAATTTATACAGAGTACATGTTACATCGTGCGTAAATGTTTGTTTGGACAAAATGTTTAAAATATGTTATTTTCATAAAAATATGCATGTTTTTATTTAATGTTTTATTTAATTTAGCTATACTTTTGAGAAAATAAGTTTACATAATGCAAATGTAAAAAAATTATTTTGAAAGCATTTCTACTTTTACAAATACACATTTCAGCATTATTACTAATCTGTGCATTTTTCTTAAATACCCATCAAGTTGACTCACAATACCATTTAATATTTATTATAATTGCATATTGACCTCAATTATTGCAATATGAACATTTTCCAAAATCATGCAAACCTAATAGATAAAATTTATTATACAAGGTTATTAGTTTCACATTTTTAAATTTGTTATATTTTAATATTGTTTTGAAATTTTCTATAAAATTTAGTTTAGTTTTCATTAATCATTTTGTTAGTTTTCGTTTAGTTTTTATTTTGTGAGCACATTTCTATTTAGTTTTTATATAGTTTAGTTTCAGTTTTAGTTTTATTAAAAAAGATCACTTCTTATTTTTAATCCATAAACCTACACAAGTTGCAATTACATTATCATAATGAAAATCTGTAAATGTGTGTTATAATATATAATTTCAAAATAAATGTAAATTGTTTATTAGATATTTATTAGATATTTCATCCTACTGTAACTTCCATGTCTTGCTTACTTAGTCACAAACAAACGTGAATAACTGATTAAATGAAATAATACTGAAACTAATTGAATTGAGCCTAATGATTCGCAGCGTTGCGCATCGATCCGTGCTGCAGCTAAAGAGCTCTTGTTGCTCGCTTTCTGTAGACTATATTATTTCATTTTATACATTTTATAATGTATTCACTGCATAGACCCCCACAATATTTAATTGTTCTTTTAATTTATGAAGAATAAGCGTGTTGTTCAAAACTGATTGCTCACATGGTGTATGCAAAAGTTTTAGACTTTAAGCACCAGTGAAAAAACTAGCTAGAAAACTAGCATTTTAAATCAAACATTGATAACTAATCGATATTGAATCAAATCACAATCGAATCAAAACCATGTAAATAAGAATCTAATCGATTCGTCAAGTTGGTCACAAAACCCAGCCCTAATCTTTACTTTGATCCATTTCAAAGTAAAGATTATAATAAACACTGCTCTGATTTCCTTTTACACATGATATTGCTATATCAATAGATATCTGCTGCATGTACCTTTGTATTTCCTGATGTTCTTGCTTTGTCTGTCTGCTGTGGCTCAACTTGCTTATGTGGACCACTGCTGTTCTCTGTGTCCAAGTCAGGTGAGCAAACAGAAGCAGCATGATGGGACTGAATATCAAAAAACAAATCAGTGAATATCAAAATCAGAAAAACTAGCACAGGTTAATTTCTCTAGCTGTCCTACAGTAACTTAATAAATCACTCCTTTCCTTCTGACAAAACCCACTCTCTACTCACACACAACTTGTCAGTATTCTTATGTTCAGAAAGTCAAAAATTCAGAATAATGATAAAGAGGTTTTAAATTAACTTGCCGATTTCTGCTGACCCAAACTGCTGGCTAGCTTTTTATCAGTGGATCCTTCTGCTTGACTGAAAGACTTGAGAAATATGAAGACCAAAGTAACTAAGCAGAATTAAAGTAAAGGGTAATCATGAATTATTAATGAAGATTTTTAGAAATCAGTACCTTGACTCGCCATGGCCAATCTGAGTCTCCATAACTGTAAGTGATTTCTTCCCCTGGTTGAATATCTCGTACAGCAAAGAGACACAGGTGAGGCTGTTTGTTTGCTTCAACGGTTCTCATTTTGCAAGTGGGATTCTTGTGCTCGTCATTTACTAGTCTTCCCAATGACCCGTCTTCTATAGATGCATCCATGCTACAAATACATAAAATTACCACACAGCATAGGGTGATATCTGAATTTAAAAAAAAAATTTACGCAAATATACTTGTTTTCATGGTCAATGTAACTGATTAAATCAATGTGTTGTTTCAGCCCTAAAGACTTTTTTTTCTTGTCATCCAAGATTTTTGTGTCTTTCTTTCCTCAGTCATCAAGAAATGTTTTTTTTTTTTGAGGAAAACAATTAGGATTTCTCTCCATATAATGACCTTCAATGGTGCCCCGAGTTTGAACTTAAATGCAGCTTCAAAGGACTCTAAATGATCCCAGCCGAGGAAGAAAGGTCTTATCCAGCGAAATGATTGGTTATTTTCTGAACAAATTGACAATTTATGTATATTTTAGCTTTAAACACTTGTCTAAGTCTGGGTGACTGTACTGAGCGTATTTCTGTTCAATACAGTCAGTACAGTTAGGGTATGTCTAAAAACTCCCATCTCATTTTCTCCTCCAACTTCAAAATCATCCTACATCACTGCTGAAGTACCAATCCAGTGTTTACAAAGTGACCATGCAAAGAAGATCAAACATCCTTTACAAAACAAGCTAAAACAGTGATGTAGGACGATTTTGACATTGAAGAAGAAAACAAGATGGGAGTTTTTCAACATAACCAAATTGTTTTGACCCGGATCACAAAGACTATGCATGCCAGCGCAGAAACAAGACGAGCATTTGAGGTTAAAAAGTATTTAATTTGTTCCAAAAATAACCGGTTGATTTGCTAGATAAGACCCTTCTTCCTCGGCTGGGATTGTTTAGAGTCTTTTGAAGATGCATTTAAACTGCATTTTGGAAGTTTAAACTCAGGGGCACTGTAGAAGTCCACTATATGGAGAGAAATCCTGAAATCAAGAAACATAATTTCTTATCGACTAAAGAAAGAAAGACATGAATATCCTGGATGACAAGAGGGTGACTACATTATCTGTAAATTGTTGTTCTGGACCTTTAACTCCAGGCCTGGTGCTCCACTGCTCTGCACATTTTGTATGTCTCCTTTTTTAACACACCTGATTCAGATTATCATCATTAGGAAAGAGATCATTAACTGAACTGAGCGCATCAGGTAAAGCACACAAACTGTAGAACAGTGGTTCATCAGGCCTGCTGATATTTTGGCATCCCTACTACATCAAACCAACAATTCTGTACTTACCACCAATATTTGCCACGCCACTGAAAATCAAACAAAAACACACTCTTGGTGTCACTGTAGCGTCTTGTCCGATCAAGACTCTCCTCTGAACTCAGAAGTTCACCTTTGTATTCAAGAACAAAATCACCTCTGAGAAAAGCTTCAGTGGTGAAAACTCCACGTCCTAAAGAGAAGAAATTGATTAGAGTCAGCAGTTTCTTTAGAGTTAACTATTATGCCATATGAACCAATTAATGTGGAAATACATTGCATGGGACAAAATTAAAAAAATCTTTTATTCCAAAAATCACTACTGTAAATATATCAATTTATTTTTTGATTAGCAATATGCATTGCAAAGAACTTCATTTGGACAACTTTAAAGGCAATTTTCTCAGTATAAATCATTGGAAAGCTTATTTATTCAGCTTTCAATTTATGTAATAAACTTAATTTTGACAAATTTACCCATATGACTGGTTTTGTGGTCCATGGTCACATGTTTTATGTGTAAAAAGGAAATTAGTGAATGAAAATTACACATTCACATTGACTTTGCATTGATGGAAGCAGAAGTCCAAACATATAAATCGTTTCTGTGTTTTAGGACTCATTCATGCAGCTCTGTTTTCAGGAATCACAAATATGACGCATTACATTATCAGTGTTGCGGATTAATATTATTGTATTATAAATACTGAAATATCTTGCCTTTATCTGTGTTGATGAATCGCTCTTGAAGCCCTGGTTTATCCATTTTAGAAGCAATGTAATACTCTGCATCCTGTTGAGGTCTTTTTCGTCTTTTATTTCTTTGCATTGTGACAGAGACAGCTATTCTGTAATGACTGGAAAAAAGAAAATGAAAGAAATATAAGGTGAATGGAATAAACAACCATAATACCATTAACTATAACTCTAAATATATGTTGCCCTAAACTAACAGTATTGGTGATTACTACAATTATTTTTGATGTTTCTGTAATGGTTAATCCAGTAGTATGTGTAGCTCTTTAGTCACAGTTTAAACAAAATAGCACTTTATTTTTTAATGCAGATGTTTTCTCTTTTATGACAGAGGATCTAATAAATGTAAATTACATACAGAGCTTATGAAATGTTTTAATTGATTAACTGGGCATCTGAATGAAAAAATAATACATTGCTTTACTATTTTTTACTATTAAACATTACAGAAATATTAAAAGGATTTTGTTAATCACCAATAATGTTAGTTTAGGGCACATAATTTCAGAGGCTTCTATACAATTTTATAACAGTAACGTTACATGTGATATATCTTAGTCATTTAGATTACAAAAATTACAAAAATGCTGTTGGTTCATGTCTGTCTGTTCATATCTATATTAAGAGTTACAGCATATTGCAAACTTTAACTTTTACATT
>NC_133361.1:82766266-82892997 GCF_049309525.1 Garra rufa
GTCAGGCAACGCTCCCAACGCATCTAGTGTGACGCATGTATGTTGAAGCTCGCAACGCTTGCTTTTTGGTGCGATCACACCGCACACGTCAGGCAACGCATCTAGTTTGCACACTTCCCCTGAATAAACAATGGCAAACTAGTAGGGAGCTGACATTTTGAAATCTTCTCATGACCATTTTTCGCTAGCTAACGAAATGGGAAATAATTACGTTGAGAAAAGATTTGATAACTTAGCCGACATCCCGATCTCTTCAGCGACCTTCATCCAAGCAAGTTCCTTTACATTCCTGTCTTTATACAACAACGAGGACGGATCATACAATTCTCTGCGATTGCAGACGGTTACAATGAGCAATATATATAGGCTATATATTATATATAATACAATTAAATTGAAAATGATTTTTTCTTTGCTCCCGCTTCATTCAAGATACGTGTGGTGATGTCGCTACAGTGAGACACTCTGATTGGTTGACGCACTGCGTCAAGTGCGTTAAGTCCGTCAAAAGTTCAGCTAGCTGAACTTCTGCGTTGCTTGCGTTTGCTGCGTTGACGCTTGAAACGCAGGTAACGCTTGAAAAGTTGACGAATCCAACGCACACAACGCAACGCAGAGCCTCTGACGGACTCAACCATAGATTTTACATGTAATCTGGCCGCAACTGATGCTTGACGTTTGGGGCGGTGTGAACGCAGTCTTTTTGCAGTGCAAAAAGTTGTTTTGCAGTGCTTTAACATTAATGTGATTTGTAGGTATAGCAGATACTACATTACAGATACAGAAACACCCCCAGACACACATTAATCTAATACTCACACATAACAATATAGTCCTATTCAAAATAAATTGTCCCCATTTGGGCCTTGATACAGCTTAGTTTTGATTTTATCAGCCGTTTCAGCACCAGAACAGCTTCCGGGTGGAAAATATTGACCTAAAATGGTCAAATTAGTTTGGGTTTGGGAAAACTATATCCATGTTCAGGAAAACAAATGGTTCCAATTATTTCAAATACAGTGTATCTAACACACCCAGAGCCCAAGTTGTGGCAAAATAGTTTTTGGAGAATCTGTAGTTACTGCCTTTTTCCTTGGTATGGTGCCACGTTTTTGGTAAGTCATACAAAGCAAGAATACAGTAACTGCAAAATAGTGGTAAAATATCAAATTAAAAATGAGGATTGATATGTACAAAGAATAAGCTAATATAAAGTAACAAAACAGCCACATGTTCAATAATCTACCTTCAACTACTTAGGCTGGATGACAGGATAACTTTAAAGTCATTTTTCTCAGTTCTGCACTCGGCGTAGTTACTGCCTTTTTGCTTTGTAGGGCAGTATATACAGCATCCAGAGTTGAATTCTTGGTGAAATACATCTTTAAATACATGTTGTTCAGTGATGTGTTAAAAATAACTAGCAAATGTGCTTAGAAAAAAAAATATGACCACAGTATCAACGTGCCTAATAATTATGCACACAGTGTATGTGATGTGTAATATGAATAAATGGGGTCAATTGATGTTAATAGAGAAAACTAACAAATATACACATTACAAATAAACAATACTTTTGTTTCTTTATGATCTTATAATAATCTTAAAACTATGCAGTACTTATATCTTGGTCCATTTTTGCAAATCCGCGTTCCACTTGTTGCAATGGTCTCAGCAAGACTCGCTTTCACCACCTGCTGGTGAAGCGGAAAGCAACAGGCGTCGATTTTGTATCGATGCTCAATTGCTCTTCTGCCATACCTGGATTAGTAACATCGAATTGCTTGGCGAATTTGAATCAGTGTATTTTTGGAAGCGAAATAATATGCACCGAAATGTCCTGTCAAGTATCAAAGGTTGTATTGAAATTATTTAGTATTGAAATTTTGAACACTGCAATTGTTAAAGGGATACTTCTCCCAAAAATGAAAATGTGATGTTTATCTGCTTACCCCCAGGGCATCCAAGATGTAGGTGACATTTTTTCCCTCAGAGAAACACAAAAGATTTTTGACGAAAACCGGTGCAGTCTGCCAGCCATATCATGGACGTGGATAAAAATCAAATTTTCATTTTTCATTTCACTATTCATTTAATGATCACATCTCCTCCCCTGTTGCAATTGTGAGCTACAAATACCCAGAGGAGATGGCATTTACGCTGGAATTCATACAGAAGTAAGCAACACATATGCCATGAAATGTTTATAAAGCATTTGGTTGTGTTGCTGTTTATTTAGTTGAAAATAATAAAGTATGTTGTAAGACACAGTTGATTTGACAAGCTCATATGACTTGCAAATAAAGACCATTGGAAATGTAAGCTAAGCAATTTCCACTGTTTAAATAGCAGTTGATTTAATTAGCTTAAAATACTGTATGATTGCTTTTCTATCTCCAATCTGCATTTTACTCTGTAGTTCAGTTTTATTCATATCCATTTCTTTTAGAGATTTCCTGGGAAGAAATCCTGAACGAGGGTTGAGATGAAGGCAACTAAGTGGCTACGCATTCCTCCAAGGCTCTTGCATGAACAGTTTTGGAAAACCATGAAGTATTTGAGCTTTTCAAATCTCAAAAAGGAACTTGGAGTAAACATGCAGATAAAGGTGGGAATAAACCTGGAGGCTGCATTCAGTAGTTTTCTCAAACTGGCACATGGTGAGAGGTATACTAAGAGTGTACAAACACTTGGAGCTCTGCGTCTCACATCATGTTTGCTCTTACTTTCTTAGTTTCACATTGAAATGTCAAGCATGAGTAAAACAAATCTTTGTTTCATATTTTCAAATGCTGTACAAGAAAGCATTGTTGCAGAACCATGCCAATTTAAGTTTAACATTAAGATAATTTTGCATGAATTACAGATTAGTCATCTAACTTAAAGAGAGAGTTAACCAAAAATATTATAAGAAAATTGTTAAATTACTCACCCTTATGTTGTTTCAAACCTGTAAAACTTTTGTTCATTTTTGGAACACAAATGGAGATCATTTTAATGAATTCTGAGTGCTTTCTGTCTCTCCATTGACAGCCAATGCAACTACCACTTTCAAGGCCCAGAAAGGTATAAAAACATCATTAAAGTATGGGACTCCAGTGGCCTAACATCAGTTTTAATGCTTTCTGTTCACAAAACATCTTCACTTTAGCATAGATGATAGATCCTGCACGTGTGTTGACACCATTTAAAAAAAAGGCACAAATGTGAGCTCAACTGCACAAAAAAAACAGGACCTTTAATATATGAGGAATGCATACGTTGTCCCTTTTTCTCTGCTTGTAAACAAGTACAGTACTTCTGGGATGGGTTACATTTTGTGAGAAAAAAGACAATTCGTTTTGTTTTCTTCCACAAATTTGCATCACTTCAAAAATTTGTTGTCAAGCCACTGGAGTCACATACTTGATGTCTTTATGCCTTTCTGGATCTTGAAAGAGGTAGTTGTGTAGGCTATCATTAGAGGGACAGAAAGCACTCAGATTTAATTTAAAATACTCTTCTTATTTTTGTTCTACAGATGAATGAAAGTCTAAAAAAATCTAATGAATGTCAAAACCTGCTATTGTAACTAATTACACGTACAAATTTGAATCAATATTTAGTTTATTTCTTTGTAAAAATAAGTTATATAATTACTAATAAACTAATAAACATATCACTAATTCAATGCATAGTAAAATATGGCCAAAAACACACATACCTATATATACTGTGGAAAACAAACTTATTTATAAAGCAGTATTTGTTTTAGAATGAACAAAACTATCATGCTGTAAAATTTTAAAGAAAATATTCTGTCAAATTATAAGGAAAATATCATGCTGTAAAATCATAACAAATGCATTCTCCTCTAAGTGGGCTCCACTTGAAAAAAGGCATGTGGCATCATTTACTGATGCTAGTGCATCGATTACTTGGTAATCTGTACCTTTCACTTGCAGCTCCCACACACCAAGTGTCATTCATTTTGTTTTTCTTGCAGGTTCTCAGCACTTAGCACGGTCTTCTTCTCTCCATCCGCTGCTGCTCCTGCCTGGGTTCCAGCTCACACCATCAGATGTGTGGCTTTTGCTCTCGTGTTCGAAATTCATTTTGTGAGTTGCATTATGAAGGCATTCTCTCATTTGTGCATTCCTTGAATATGATGGAAGCATTTACTGCAGCCAGGTTAAGGATATTGTAAAACACAGCCACTGGCCATCTACCCGTGGGTGCATTCACGGAGTATTTCCTTGAGTGATATCAATGTTATCTTGGATGCGTGTTCACCCGTCTCCCTGTCTGGATTTCCCTGTCTGAACTACCTTTTGTGGATTTTATTAAAGAACTTTTGTTTAATTCTCATTACCCCCGACCATGACAGACGCAACAATAATCAGGATTGGAATAGTTTCGTTCGTGCTTCAGCCACGCTACAATGAGGGGAACCCCAAAGTGTCATTACAGATGCAGTGTCTCCTTTCCTTTCTCGGGGAACAAGGGTTACAGTTGTAACCCAAAATGTTTTCCATGTTTGCAGGCCAATATTTAAATGAAATATGTAAAATGACAGCTATTCTCATCATTTACATTTTATTACACAACTTCCAGTCAGTCAGAATTGAGTATTCTGACAGACCATTGTTTAAATGTATGTAATAATAAACAAAAACAAAATAGTTTTAGGCTCAGCCTTAAGGTTAAGCTTTAGGTATCCGACGAACCCCTAAATTGCACTCCTCTATCCAAGGCTGCGAATAGAGCAAGCTCAGGTCGCAGCACCCCTAACCCACGGTCATCAGGACGCATCACAAGAGCATCGGCAAGCCAGTTGCGGACGAAATACACAAATCAAGTACTTGAGTAAAAGTACAGATACGTATAATACAATATTACTCCAGTAAAAGTACTCCTTTTTCAATTTTACTCGAATGAAAGTACAAAAGTACAAAAAATTTTGTTTACTTAAAAAAGTACTTAAGTATTTTGCAATTTTATATAGGCTACTGAATTTAATTTTATATTAGCATATATATATTTATAATCCTACTGTTCAAAAAGCCTTGGCTTTTCCCAAAATAACCACTAGCCTTTATGGAGCCAAGATATATTTTTGTTGTTGATATGGACTACTTTGACGAGAGTGGCGTAGTAATGTTCACTGTAATGCTTACATTGCGATGTACCTGAGAGAAAACTGATTTGACCATCTTATTTTCACCAGTAAGAAAAGTGTTTTAAAGCTTGTTTTGCAGAACGTCACAGTTATAAATGATATGGGAATAAGGCTTGAAGTTAGGAAGAACATTTTAAGGAAAATGTAATTATATTTTCATCATACTTTTCTTTTTTCTCAAACATTATCTGGGGTGTAAAAACACCCCTGGCCAAATGCCCCCAGAGGACATCACTTCCCACTATGATAATTACTGTAGTTACCATGTTCTGAACATCACATCTTTTCTTTTTCCCTCAGATGTAATCTGGCTCGGTGATTGATTATAAATATTTGACTTCATATCTGAAAATTACCTCAACTTAGCACCAGCAAGCTTGTTAGCTAGACAGTTAGCATCAGCTAACAATATATACTTATTTTCAGTATGGTTATAAATAAACATTCATATCTATCTACTAAGCTAGTTGATCCAAACAATATATAAATTATACTGTTAATAAACAATATAAAAACAGACGTCACATAGGGCTAAATGCGTAGCATTTTAATAAAATTGTTAAGGTCACAGCAGTGAGGAATATGAACGTGCGTGAGTTATTTTATTTAATCTGTGTTATTTTAATGTTTCGTTTTTTGACCTAAAACATTGAGACAGCGATGCTGATGTGTCTGCATTCAAACATTTCAGTGGGCTTAAATATATTACCCTTTATAACAGATTTAGTTCACAAACAACTGACAGTTACAATAATTAATCCTAAAACTCGACATTATAACTTACTTTTCGCAGCATCAGTCGCGCACGCACTCACAAGATCTCCCGGTTCTTATTTGTGAATCGCACTCGCTCTAAACAGCTCATTTGAATCAGTGAGTTGTCGACTCGAGAACAGCTGCAATTGGATCAGTCCAATTCGTGAATGAATTGTTTGGTGCAATTTGCGAAATGATTTAACAGGTTCATTGAAAAGAATCAGTTTGTTCATGAATCAGACACTGCTTCTACGTCTCGGGGCACGTGATATATTATAAGGAGTAATGACATGTTTTATGAAATGTAGTTAAGTAAAAAGTATGATCTTATGCTTTAGAATGTAGTGAAGTAAAAGTAAAAGTTACTTAAAATAAAACTACTCCAGTAAAATACAGATACTTGAAAAATTTACTTAAGTACAGTAACGAAGTAAAACTACTTCGTTACTGTCCATGTCCATCACTGCCGCCAGCTCCCGCTCTCCTCCCCTTTCAACGGAACGTCAGCAAGCTGATGACGTCAGCCCAATTTGCAGCCCATGCATCACCACACTCCTAACCCCCTCCCCTACCCATCCCAGTCCAGCGCAAACTTGTCTCCACTAACAGTGCAAGCCCCAGCGCCAGCTATTCCCGCTCTCCTTCCCTCTTATTCTTCTGCCTCAGAAGCCACTCATAGTGTGAGTATGCCACTGCCTTTGATACCAGCTATTCCCTCTCTCCTTCCCTCTGTTTTCCTCCACCCCAGGAATCACCCATAGCACGAGCATGCCTCCACTAATGGCGCCGTCTACATCACAATCTATTCCTCTCCTTCCCTCATTTTCTTCTGCCCCGGCTTTTTCGCATAAGGCCCATCAGCGTAGCAACCAAACATTTTAGGTAAAAAACACCTCATAACCCATCTTTCATCCTCACAGAATTCCCAGTTTCCGAGCATTAAGAGTCTCATCCCGCTCAAATAATTTTCTCTCCACTATCATGACATTGACCAAGTCATCACCCTGATCAAAGAAGCAGGTTGCAGTGCTTGGCTGGCCAAAGTTCACATTACCTCTGCCTTTAAAGTCATGCCCATCCACCCAGATGGCTGTAGAAGCAGCCCTAAATTCTTAGACACCCGTCAGAAGCAATTTGTTGAATCCTCTCCAATAATTACCATATATCTTATTTGATTCATCTTGCCCCCCGACTCCTTCCCAGCCGCACATTTCTCGACCCAAAAGCTTTTCCCCTCACCCAAGACAAAAGCGTAGGCCCTAGCACCTCCATCCAATTCTTTGGTATCAATTTGGATTCACAAAAATTTCAGGCATCATTACCAAAAGAAAAAAATTGATTAGACAATTCTGGTAGCCCCCACTCTCTCAATTACCCCTAGCTGTCCCAAACGCAAGCTGTTATCCATTTTAGGCCATCTGAATTTCACGATGCGCATCATCCCGCAAGGCCGCCCCTTCATCTCCCAGCTCTTCTCCCTTGCATCCTCCGCACACACTTTGGAAGACCAAATATTCCTAACTGATTCATGCCGCAACAAACTTATCCTATGCATAGCCTTCCTTAAGAATGGAATGGCTTATCCTTTTTCTACAACAACCTGCTTTTCTCACCAATTGATATACAGCTTTTTACCAACGCTGCCCCTTCCATCGGGTTTGGAGGTTTTCTCCAAGGCCATTGGCTCACCTCCACCTAACCTTCACCGGAGTTCTGACACTACATTTCCCAGCATCCCCGTACCTGGGACCCTGACTTCCGGTTCCGGGTCCTCCGGGTCATTTCCCCTTGTCGGCCATTTAAGAACTGTTTTGTGGGCGTTTCCCTCGCAAAGTTTTGTTTAGTTATGCTAGCAATCCTGAGTGCTCTTTTCTCGGACTGCTATCCTGTTGCCAACCGGACTGTTTATCGTGTGTGTGAACGTTTGCCACCTGCCTATTACCGACCCTCGCTCGTTGCACGGATTACCCCCTTTGATCGCCGCCCGCCTCAACCTATTGCCTTGACTATCGATTCCCCTTCCTGTTTGTTTTCACCACATCAGTCTGCCGTTGTCGACTACTGTTTGTTTACTTTGTCTACGTCAAAAAAGCTGTTGCAAATGGATCCAAAGCCTGCGGATCAGTTTATGCCATCATCACACCTACTTCCAACCCCAGTTCCTCCCTATTCAGAGCTGATATTCCCATAAACCACTCTTTGAGACCTCTCCTAGAAGCTTATCTTAATTCCATCCTTCAAGCCATTTCGCCCAGGACCCTTAAGTCTTACCTAACAGCATGGAAATGTTTTAAAACATTCCACTCTGCTTACAACCTGTCGTTCCCCGATTTTTCACTGCTGTCTATTATCTCATTTATCTCTTACCTCAACATCATCAAAAACCTCCAAATTGGCTCAATGAAAGGGTACCTAAGCGGGACCCAATTTTTTCCATAAACATCTGTATGGCTCACCTTCATCCAATATAACCAATTCCCAGATGTCCCTACTAATCAAAGGCATCCAAAAAAAACATCCCACTCGCCCGGACACCCGCCAAATTATAACCCTAAAAAAATCTGAACAATTCCATCTCCACCCTCCGTAAAGGCTACCAGTCCATTCACACCACCCGTACCCTAGATGCAATGTTTATCCTGGCTTTCTGCGGTTTCAGGATTTTCGGGAGGAGCTCACACGGATAATTAACACAGCCAATTCATCATTAGTAATCACACTCCCTATCCAATCAGCACGAGAAATAACCGAAGCAGCCCTACCTTCTTCATCTCCCATTTTTCAGCACCCTTCCACCACCCAGTCTCCTCACCTTCAGCCCGAGGGCAAGAGAAGTGCCCCGGGCTCGGGAATTTCTGCCGAGCTTGGAACCCTCTCCCGGACAGCACACCAGATACGCCTAACCTTTCCCTTAATTTATGATCCGTAAGAGTGAACTTGAGAAAGACTAAATTAAAGGTTGTATCAGCGATTTCAAGCCTGAAACATAAAGTGTCAAATTCAGCTGACCTTTCTTCACGATCCGCTCGCTGCCTGCCACATAAATCAGCTGTAAAAAAAAAAACGCGTCTCTCAGGTCAGCCTAGGGTCCGAGATTTGCCAAAAAAACAAAACAATCTGTGCTACCAACCTTTCCACAGCAAAACAAACAGTGTTCCAACCAATCACCGTCAGGGGGTTGGTGTTGTGGACTTTCGCTCCGCCTCCATCACATCCCTGCACCAGTACGAAAGTCCACAACACCAACCATATAATGATTACAGCCTTCCACAAAGCCGCAATGTTGGTGGTAGAAGACAGAAAGTAACTGATGTGTGTAAATTAAATCCATGCACACTGATGTTGAAATGCTTGAATCAAAAAACAGTGTGTTTCCCCCTTCAATTCATGGCATACAAATGTGAAGTTCTTAAATCGTAGACAGAGCAAACACATTGTCAACAGTCCATATTCTTTGCACATTTATGCATTAAGCTCAGTCCAATACAATATAGCTAGTTGACATGGTAAAGTGTACTATGGACAAAACACATTGGTTTAAAATGTAAATTAGAATTTCTATCATTGTAGGAGTCCTATATAGGATTCTTATTAGAATCCTTTAGGATTGTTTTGACAAGGGAACATTTTGCAGATTCTAAAAGGGGGATGTAAACTTTTGACCTCAGCTGTAACTGTGCATTCAACAATGTGGTTGCAGAGAAACAAAGAGGTGTGTATGTTTGTAGAGTAATTTACAACAGCTTTGATTGTGGCAAATCAAAATCAAGGACCGGAACTGTCCGTTCTAGACATTTTGCTTGAAACTCTGTCCATGGTAAGGGGATTTGTTAGGCTTCTCTTTATTGTGAATTTTCATGTGCCTGTCAAGGCTTCCTTTTTGACTGAAACTCTTTCCACACTGTTTGCATGTGTAAGGCTTCTCTCCAGTGTGACATCTCATGTGTCTGTTAAGGCATCTTTTTAGAGTGAAACTCTTTCCACACTGTTTGCATGTGTAAGGCTTCTCTCCAGTGTGAAATCTCATGTGTCTGTTAAGGTTTTCTCTTTCAGTGAAACTCTTTCCACACTGTTGGCATGTGTAAGGCTTCTATCCAGTGTGAAATCTCATGTGTCTGTTAAGGTTTGCTTTTTCAGTGAAACTCTTTCCACACTGTTTGCAGGTGTACGGCTTCTTTCCAGTGTGAACTCTCATGTGTCTGTTAAGGTCTCCTTTTTGATGGAAACTCTTTCCACACTGTTTGCATGTGTAAGGCTTCTCTCCAGTGTGTAATCTCATGTGTCTGTTAAGGTTTCCTTTATCAGTGAAACTCTTTCCACACTGTTTGCATGAGTAAGGCTTCTCTCCAGTGTGTAATCTCGTGTGTCTGTTAAGGTGTTCTTTTTCAGTGAAACTCTTTCCACACTGTTTGCATGTGTAAGGCTTCTCTCCAGTGTGAAATCTCATGTGTCTGTTAAGGTTTCCTTTATCAGTGAAACTCTTTCCACACTGTTTGCATGAGTAAGGCTTCTCTCCAGTGTGAAATCTTATGTGTCTGTTAAGGCTTCTTTTTTCAGTGAAACTCTTTCCACACTGTTGGCATGTGTAAGGCTTCTCTCCAGTGTGAATTATCATGTGACTTTTAAGGTGTGCTTGTTGTTTGAAACCCTTTTCACACTGTTTGCATGAATAAGGCTTCTCTCCAGTGTGAATTCTCATGTGTCTGGCAAGGCCTCCTTTTCCAGTGAAACTCTTTCCACACTGTTTGCATGTGTAAGGCTTCTCTCCAGTGTGAATTATCATGTGTCTGTTAAGGCTACATTTTTCAGTGAAATTCTTTCCACATTGTTTGCATGTGTAAGGCTTCTCTTCAGCGTGAATTTTCACATGCTTTTTAAGGCGTCTTTGTTGTTTGAAACTCCTTCCACACTGACAGCAAGTGAAAATACTCCTAGTTCCTGTCTTTTGAGCACTTTTTTGTTTAGAAGTCTTTTCAGACTCAAAAGAACAAAAAGATTTTTCTCCAGAAACAAAATTATGAAGATTCTCAAACTGATCTTTCTCTTCAGTTTCATTCAGTAGTTCTCTCTCCTTTTTCAGTGCTGTTAGGTCTAAGGTGGAAAAACAAAGAGATAAAAGTTAACCCCAGTTTAATGGCACAAAGCAATTAACATCACAACATGTAATGCATGTATGCTAGATCCTATTCCAGGGTCTCCAAACCTGATCCTGGTCGGCCAGTACCCTACAGAGATTAAGTTGGCTGTTATACATTTAATTAAATCTAGAAAATCTATATAGACTGATCTCAATTATTATATACTATTTTTATGTCTCCTAGGGGATAAAATTCAACAAATTTAGAGAGAGACTAGGAAAAAAGAAACTCCCCACTTAACCATCAGATGAAAAATTCATTACAAAATAATTCCTCCTGAGGTTTTATTAAGGGGGCAATTGTGTTAGCCAATCATAAAAGTTGGCTGTTACACTTGACCTTTCAAATGGAAAACACCAAAACAGACTGTCAGAGGATGAGAAATAGTGGACAACTGTCATCTCAAATCAAATCTCTCAAAAATCTTATTTAAAAAATGTAAAATCACTCAATTTTAAATGTTTATGTAAAAAACATTAGTAATATTATAATTACATCTCTAGAAACATAATATTAAATTAAATTAAACATGCAGCCGGAGCACTGGGAAACTCTGGCAACTAATGCTGCTAAACTAACCTGGTCCGGGACTTTCGGTTTGGTAATGCGGTGGTGAGACGCACGGTGTCTGCGCTCCGCGTTATTTCATTTAATATCTTAAGAATACACCTTATTTGATCAGCACATCAAACTTGTTGCACCTCATTTTTATTTTTGAAAGTCTACGCCGTCGGAATTTTCATTTAAAATGAGCAAGTCTACGGGGACAGGCGGTAAACAACAAGCTCACCATGATCGGGCCTGTCAAGAAAGCAGAAAAATGGCGGATAACGAATCCACATCTTCGCAGCTTACAATCGAATCCCTAGTTAAGGAGCTTGAAAGATTCAGAAAAGAGATGGGGAATTCGTTGCACTTTTAAACACTTCTCTGGAAACAATTCGGTCTTCAGTCGAATCATTCAGTGCGACCTTAACAGCACAGGCAGCGACGATCAACGAGATGGAAGCGGGCCTTTCAGAACACAGTGACCGAATAACTTAGCTTGAGCATGATGTAAAAGCTCTTCAGTTAAAACTGATAAACACCGAAAAGGAAAACACAGGCTCTTAAAGCTAATATAGAAGATTTGATATCTCGCTCGAAGTGGCAAAATGTACGACTTGTAGGTTTACCGGAGGACATTGAAGGAAAGAACCCAAGGGAGTATGTGTCTAACCTGCTTTCCGAGATTCTTGGCGATTGCCTAGCAGAACCACACGAGCTGGATCATGTCCACCACAGTCTCCAACCTAAACCTCGCGCAGACGAACCCCCACGGCTGTTGATAATCAGATTTCACCAATACATCATTAAGGAAACTGTCATGAGATAGTCTAAATCCCAAAAGGACATTTCCTACAAAGGCCACAAGATCAAGATGTTCAAGGACTTCAGCATAGGGTTTGCGAGGACACGAGCAGCGTTTAACAAGATCAAGCGCCTACTTTACAAGCAAGGAGTACGATTTGGAATGCTGTACACGGCTCACCTTCGAGTGAGCTATAATGGCGCGGAACGGTTCTTTGATTCTTCTGAGGCAGTGGATTCGTTTTCCCAAAAGAACTTTCTTTTAAAGGAAAGGAAAGGAAGTGAGGTGAGGCCAAGTATGGTGACCCATACTAGGAATTTGTGCTCTGCATTTAACCCATCCAAGTGCACACACACAGTAGTGAACACACACACACCGTGAACACACACCCGGAGCAGTGGGCAGCCATGGCTGCGGCGCCCGGGGAGCAGTTGGGGGAACGGTGCCTTGCTCAAGGGACTCACCTCAGTCGTGGTATTGAGGGTGGAGAGAGTGCTGTACATTCACTCCCACCACCTACAATCCCTGCCGGACCTGGGAATCGAACCTGCAACCTTTCAGTTACAAGTCCGACTCCCTAACCATTAGGCCACGGCTGCCCCCTAACTGACTTTGGCAATAATGGACTAATGTGCATTTCCATGATGAGCAGGTGAATTCTGCAGGTTTATGCTGCGGTTTTATACTGGGCCGTCAGTTAACGTCCAATATACGTAGACTTTTGAATGTAATCTTTACTCCATCCCGGTCTTCAAGACCAGAAATGGTTATCTCTCTCAATGCAGAGAAGGCCTTTGACCTGGTGGAGTGGGATTACTTATTCATGGTTTTACAAAAATCTGGATTCAGATCTAAATTCATCTCATGGATTCGTTAACTATATTCCACTCATTCAGCTTGCGTGAAAACAAACTCTGAAAAGTACCCTTATTTCTCGCTTTCTCGTGGCACCCGTCAAGGGTGTCCACTCTCACCTCTCCTTTTTGCTTTGGCTATAGAGCCTCTCTCTATAGCCTTTAAATCGTCTTCAGTGTGTTCAGGTATTTGTAGAGGGGGAACTTACAGACGGTGTGTTCCTCCCTGCCAACGCTTCATTGTTGGTGGGGATACACACAGTCTGTTTGTGGTCTGCTTGAGAGCGGAGCATGCACAGTCAGCCCTCGAGGGGTGAACGTCTTATGCTGCGTCTGCATCTGATTGGTTGCAGACTACGTTCAGAGCGTGCTTCGCCAATGGCGTTCCCCATAGCGTTCGACGCAGCGTCTTGTTCCCTCAGGGAACCAGGGTTACATACGTAACCTGAGACGTTCCCTGAGATAGAGAACGATCATCCTCTAGGGGGCGCTAAGGGGAACAATGTTATCTCTATCCTAGGTAGCAGATGGTCATAAGGTATCTGTGATGATACCTAAGTGTAGTTGGGCCCAAGGAGACCGGGGTTTTAAATCAACTCAAAAATGGAAACAACGTCTAGCACGTAACTTATACCATACAGGATTTTAGAAACGTGCACAAACACTTGCTATGCACTTATCACCCTTGCGGATTTTAGAAAGTGCCCAGAGACTAGTGTGCACACTTACCATAACATGGATTTGAAAAAGGTGTGCCAGAGAGGTCACACTCGACAGGGTTCCATATGCTTGTCACATGACGGGAAATACTAGGGTCAACCCTCACTGTGAGGGGAGCAATGCTGCACTCAATCAGCATAGGCAGTTTGGAATTTGCTAATCGACTGACGGTATTGCCATGGAGCTAGACTTGACCATCTTTCTAATAGCGGATATAGAGGAGGACAGGCCCTTAACCTAGAGAGACAGCGAGGAACTCCTGACCCGTCAAGAGGTGGCACTCTATAAGTGACCTTTCTGCAGAATGAGGAGCATGACATCATCCACAAGGCTTGAGAAGCAGGAATCAACCTGGAGATCAGAAAGGACAGGCTCCTAACCATGAGATACAGGGAAGAAAACCTAACTTGCCAGGGGGTGGTGCTCTAAGGGGACCCTTCTGCAAAATGGGGAGCATTACATCATCCACAAGGCTTGAGAAGTGGGAATCAACCTGGACATCAGAAAGGACAGGCTCCTAACCCTGAGGGACAGGGAGGAAAACCTGACCCACTAAGAGACGGCTCTCTATGAGGGACCCTTCCCGGAAAGGGGAGCACGCCCTATCCAGCAACCCTTCGCTCATATAGCTGCATAGAAACGGCAATCTCCCCTGCCCTGAGACTGAAGGGGGTACTTCCAAGGGGATTAGCCTTAACCAACCCTAAGTGGACTATGCTTCTGCCTCAACAGAAGCACAGGCTCCGCTCTGGCCAGATCCACAGAATCTGCAAGAGCAAGAAGTCTGAGAAACTGGCACTCGCTGAAGACTTACCCTGAAAGACATAAGCTTAGCATAGTACACAGGCCCCAAACAACAGTTAATAGCTAGACTAGGCTTGCCACGATAGACGGTGTTGACGGTGTTACCGGTTTTAAGACGCAACACCGGTGACATCACTTTTCCACCGTGACACCGTCTCCACTTTTTTTTTTTTTTTCCGAAACGAAAGTATTCGTTTTTTATTAAATATTTATTTGAATTGAATGGAAAATATCATTCTAAATAATGTACTTAAGACGAGAGCATGCAATATAATTAAAAACTGAACATAGCTACAATGCGTCATATTTCATTTATCACGTGAGGAGTTTGCGCTTATAATAAACAGCGTAAAAGTTAAGCATGTTTGTCCGAGGCCCGGGGCACTCCCCCTGCCCAGGGAGAGGGATGTTGAAAACAAGAGATGATGAAGGTAAGACTGCTTGGATATTTAAAGGGATTCTCTTGTAGTGCTTGGATACGGAGTGTGATTGCTGATGGTGAATTGGCCGTGTTAATTATCTGTGCGAGGAGTCGAATTTACAGAAACAGAATGGCGGACGATTTAGTGTCCAAAAGCACCTTTTTGGCAATATTTTGGGTTCAAAGTTTTTTTTTTTGTTTTTTTTTTTTGTAGTTTCGTTGTCGTCCATTAAAACAATTGACGCCGAATTGCCAAATCCCGCAAAAGTGAAAGTATAATACGCACGCTATTTAAAAGCAGAAAAAAAAGAGCAAACCCCCACCCCCACGGTGATACCGGTATTACCGGTGTTGTCACGTGCCGATTAACCGGTGGGGAAATTTCCTCATCGTCACAACCCTAAGCTAGACAATAGCTAAGTATATGGATCATACTCACTTAGATGGTATGAGGTCAGGGTATTCCCACAGGAGCTAAATACAATCTGCCCATGCGACAGATTTTGCCAGGAATCAAGCAAAAACAGAGCCGCTGCCGTCACGAATGCATTGTTAATACCATGAAAGGGTGAACACACTTATGCAAAATCGGGAGAACAGTAAAGACTCACCTCCCTCCTTTGCGGATGCATCAGGAAGAGCACATTAATTCCCTCGAGAGCTGAAAACACTGCTACTCACCACACTCACATACCCTGCAAGCTCGTGAAAACAGCTATGAGTAGCGTGCCTCTCGCAAGAAATAAGCAATGAATGCAACGATTGCATTTCACTCCCTCGAGAGCTGATTTTGCTTACTCCTCACCACATACACAGCTCGAGCCATATGAAAGCTGCGGGTATCAGAGCGTGCCTTTTTCACAAGAAACAAGGAATGAATGCAATGATCACAAACTCAATTCTCTGCATAAACTCCCTCGGGAGCAGAAAACGTTGACTCTTCACCACACGTCACAGCAGTCATTATTTCAAAACCTCAGGTGAGAGAACATGCCCTCAGACAAAAAGTGAGTGAATATGAAGAAAAGGATGTTGTGTCCTATCGGTGCCCCTTTGTACTGGGCGTGCCGGTGGTGACATCATAAGCTGTCGCCGGCCATTGTCGTTTTTGTATGTATTCTTCAGACACGAGTCACACTGATGGCGTTCCCCATAGGGCCCCCTAGAGGATGCGGTTCGAAGTTCCCTCGAGAGGGAACTATGTAGTATATATGCCAGATAAGTATGTAGCGCTGTAATTCTGCCACAAAGATTCACTTAAAAACAGAATGGACAATTTTGGCTATGCACATAAACCTTGCACGCGGTATACTTATTAAAAAAAAAAACATTTATTAATGTGTTTGTTACTTAATAAAAAGACAATCATTGAGTGCTTGTTCATGTTTTTGTTACGTGATGTAGCAGTGTCTGACTAGAAGCGTTGACTGATGACATTTAAAAAAACAATAACTCACACAACATGTTTCTGTATTGAAGAGAGTTTCTTAAATCAGTCTCTATGTACAGTCTGTTTTTAAAATTTTAAAACAAAAAGGTTATTTCAATTGTATGCGGATTCATTTAGATGTAGCTTTAGTGTCCACTGGCTGTTTTATTTGCTTATCAAATGTGACCCTGGGCCACAAATCCAGTCTTAAGTCGCTGGGGTATATTTGTAACAATAGCCAAAAATACATTGTATGGGTCAAAATTATTGATTTTTCTTTTATGCCAAAAATCATAAGGAAATTAAGTAAAGATCATGTTCCATGAAGATTTTTTTGTAAAATCCCTACTATAAATATTAGGGATGCACCGGTTGACCGGCCATAAATCGAAACCGGCCGGTTTTTGCATCTAACGCGTGACCGACAACCGGACGGTTTTCGTTTTTATCCCGGCCGTTTTTTTTCCGGAAGTGTGCACGAGGGCCGCAGCATTCGATTCATTCAGAAACATAATTCATACACATCTTGAATCATTCATTCATTCACAAAGAGCCGCTTTCCTGTGCTCGCTGAAGTTGCGCGAGCGCACCTGTCCACGCCCTGCACAAGCGTGGACAGCGAACGTTAGTTCAGCTCAGCTTCTCACGTGATAGATGAAAAAAGACACAGACTCACTTGTGACAAAGCTGAGATGCTTCTTTTTTTGTTAAAAAAAAAACAAGCATTTACTTTTGAAAAGCCAAAAATAAAGGTCTGTTCTGTTAAGAATGATTATTATTATTTTACATTAAAATGCCTGTTGGATTACTTTTTTTACTTTACTAAAAGCACATGTTTTACTTATTAAACTGTATTTAATTTTTTTTTTTTTTCAGATGTCAGATGCTATTGTTTCAATAGCCAAAGCCAGTTTGCCCTGTTAAATACTAAATAAACATGTTGTATGTTGTTTACTTGGATAACTTCTTGTTTTTGAAAAAAATCGGAAATCGGAACCGGCCAGCTTGCTTGTAAAAAATCGGTATCGGAATCGGCCATGAAAAACCATGATCGGTGCATCCCTAATAAATATATCAAAATGTAATTTTTGATTAGTAATATGCATTGTTAAGAACTTAATTTGGAGAACTTTGAAGGTGATTTTCTCAGTATTTAAATTTTTTTGCCCCCTCAGATTCCAGATTTTCAAATATATGTATCTTGGCCAAATATTGTCCTATCCTATCAAACCATATGTCAATAGAAAGCTTATTTATTGAGCTTGTATATGATGTATACATCTCAGTTTTGTAAAATTTAACCTTATGACTGATTTTGTGGTCCAGGATCACAAATAGCTTTAAATGAACAAATGTAGACGGCATGCAGTAGCCAAATGTAACCACTCACATTTCAAGATTTGCTTTGTGCATAATAAGTAATTTTCTTAGATACTTTTGCATAATTAGCCTAAGTGCTAGAAATCAATGGTTTAATATTCTCAGCTGCACTTGAAGGCAGTGTTAGTAGCCTATTTGTCATGTGATCTCAACACTTCTGTTGAATGTCTCAATATTTCTACACCTGTGTGACATTATTCATAAATATTCATTTCAGGTTTGAGAATGAAAACCAACCTGTTTGTTTCTCAGTATCTTCATGTTTGACTCTGAATATTTCTTCAATGTTCACGTCTTCACTCTCCTCTTTAATAAACGCCATCTTTGTTTGTTCTTCAATATCTTCATGTTTGATGAATGTTTCTTCAATCTTCATGTCTTCACTCTCCTCTTTAATAAACTCCATCTTTATAATAGTGTGTCACGAGGATCTCAGCTGCTCCACCAGTTTTTCTGTGTTTGTACACTTTGTCCTGTTTAAGATGTGAACAATTAACAGAAAGAAAATCAATGCAAACTAAATCTCTGTGTGCATCCCATTCAGAGCTATTTCACTGAAAGGGTGTGGGTAAGAGTGAGAGTTAATGGCCTGATTATTGCTCAACACTGAAATTTTACCAGTAAATAATAACTGTACTTACCATTTAGTTTTAATTAAGATTAAATATTTAGTGATTAAATTGCGTTTAATATATTACATTTAGACAAAGAAAATGCTATTGTTTGTGAAAGTTCATTACACACGTTTGTTTCTGTTGTTCTCGTTGTATTTCCAGTGTTTTGAGCAGCAGATGTCGTCAGTGTGCGGCGATTCCAGTGATTCAAAAAGTGAATCATTTGTGAAGCAAGTGATTCAGTTGAACTGTATTTTTGAAAAGATCCGTTTGTCCATCACTGAATAAATCCGTGTTTATCATCTGATTCACTAAATACGGACCGAAATGAGACGCACGTCTTCTGTTACTCGTGTAACAGAATGATCAATTACCTTTACAATGTTTGTAAAAAATATAAAGCAGACTGACCGCGTTGTATCAATTTAAACACTTTAAATGAATAAAACCACAAACCTTTCTTCAGCTCAAACAGACGCAGGAGCGAGGCGCAGATCTATGACGTCACATCACCATCTCAAAATAAAAGTCCTGTTCACGCGCTGATGTGTCTAAAAAAAGTGCACAGGTATGTACATAAAGAACATTCAAATAATAAAACATCCCAGAGAATTGTTCTTAGAGAAATACATACTGAAATGATGTTTGGTGTGCTAAAAAATCTCCTCCAACTAAAGTATACACACACATTTTGTGGAGATTTAAGTTGGAGAATAATCTAAAAACTGAAAATCTGAAGGAATATTAGCTGTGGGTATACCACTGTTTTCCTAACTTGTTTGAAAAAATAACCAATGCATTTCAATGAAAACCTTTGTTTTGTGGAAAACTGTAAAATATTACTCTTACCATTTCTACTATACAAAAATACTCAGGACTTCATTCTCATTGTTACAGCTTTTTATTATTACTTGTTTTTTATTGCATTATTTATATCATGGGAAAGCCATCATTTTTTACTCCACATTCACATTTTCTATAATGTGAATACATACATTATATATAATAAAAAATGTTTTTTGTACCATATTTAGACACATGTTCTATAAACTCAAATAGTCGGTACAATGACACTAAAAGCTCTGCAATGATGCTTATTTTAAACACAGAGTTGATTCTGCACTAATTATATCTAATATTTCATTCTTTTTTAAAACATAGTACATTTAATTATGTCCCTGCGAAACACAGAATATTCTGTTATTTATTATAGAATTTTCTGGGTTCACACATTTTCACTGTTTTATGCTAGTTACGCATCTCCGCAGGTGAGGAAATGAGCAATTGCTTATGTAAGCAGATGCATTTAGAAGATAATGCAATCTCAGGCCTTGACATTTCAGCCGTTTGAAGTTGTGGTGTGATGCTGATGTGAACCCATTAGACGGCGGGAGGCATCTTCACAACCAGGAAATCTCTGCTGGCCCTGAAGTTGGTTAGAGGGCGGATGGTGAAAACGTGTTTTCAAAAGCACTTAACGACGACGAGTGCAGTTGGCTTTCTTAAATTTGAGGTACACTGCCCCTGTGTTAGCTGCTGACATCTCTGCCATGTCTGAAGAAAGCCAAGCAACCTTCTTTGACAACTGGTGTCCAGTTAAATGACAAATAGCAGAGATCATTGTTGGAAGTTGCCGGTATTGTAAAAATACCTACTTCCCCCCAGCTCGTTTATTCGCCCTTTAAATAAAACAGCTCGAGTCCGCGTCAAAGTTTAAAGCCAATTTAATAGTAAAGTCAAAGAGTGCTCAGCTCAGGATTCCAGAACAGCCAATATCAAATCTGACATTCTGGGCAGTCCAGGAATGTCTCACAAAACTAAATGCAAGTATTTATATTCTTGATCTGCAGGTCTCTCCTCCTGATATCGTTCGACCATTCTCCTCCAATCAGGGCCTGTTATCGCCAACCGCTCCTGCACAGAAAAGAAAATACAGCCCCATCCCATTCTTCTTCTTAGAGTGACCAAAAGTCTAGTCTAAAGTGACCTTCAAATTGCTACTACTTTTGCAGGGCTTCTTTTCTCCTACGTGCCTGTAAACAAAGGTTTCTCAGAAATGACATAAATGTAGAGAGTTCGCAACTACACGCACACATTTTACTAAACAGTTTGTTACACAGTGTCTTCTTTGTCTTTTTCATTAAGCACAGAACATTTCGTCTTCTCATAAGCACAGAACATCCAAAACACAAATTTAAAAGCATTTAGAAAAAGTATTTTCTACAATTCCCTCTCTTGATCTCTGAAAGAGATCACACTTCTTCATCCTCATCATCATATGCACCCTCATCTGTCAGCAAAGGCATCTGGTTCGGGGGAGGCTCTCTTTTCTCCTAACCAGGTTGCTCTCAACCTGCTTCCACCTGTTTCCATTCAAAGTTAAAGGCACAGCCATCCTCACCATAGGGCACAATCCTTCTGTTATTTCTGTTGGCCTAACTATCATCACACCTGTACCACATGCACAATACAGACCTGCTCTAGCCCATGACCCCACCATTTCCTGCCCCCTCTGGTGGATTACTGTGCACCATGACACTCTGAAGTTCCCTACTATTAGCTTACCGTTTCCAGAGGAAGTGAAATTGAAACAGGTAAAATTTCCCTCTCTTACCTTGTGTGCAGCCCCTACAGAAGTGATATTAGTTGTAACAGGATAGATTTTGCTCAGTTCAGAACAGTTCTTTGGTTCTGCCATTTTTGTCATGTTCAATATACAGTCCTAACCCCATTTGTCTTCAGGATGTAACGGAGCTGGTTCAGTATTAAGTTCAGGTCTAGCCGCAGCACAAGCCAGGCAACCACTCAGTTTCAATTCAGCTGCACTCCCATGTAACCAATCAATCCATAAATTTGTCTCTATATACCCTGTTTCCGTTGTAACTATATCATGAGGGGTGATATTTCTGTAATCAGTACTCCTAATCACTTTACCTAGTTTTGTGAGATCCCTGACCATCGGGACTGCAGTTGTGGTGTTTTCGCTCTCTACCAGTTTTCGTATAAGTCCTAATGGGTCCTTTCCTGACACATCTACTCCCAATGTTATAAATGTTTCCACCCTGTCTGGCCCATCAAATCTCGCACAAGGGGGTTGTTTTCTTTCAATTGGGTCCAAATGGGCACTCATATACAACAGAACCCTGCACTGTTGGTTTTGTTTTTTGGAACAGTACCCCACTCACACTAGCCCCTTGCTCACTGACATCCAAATGGAATGTTACAGAATAATCTAGGGTCTGCAGTTCAGCAGGTTTGGCCAAATCAGTTTTTAGTGTTATAGATTCCTGTTCTGCCTCAAAAGTCCATTTTAAGACACTCCTAGCATTTTTCATCCCTGCCTCTTTCTGAAATTCTTCCATATATACTTCATCTCCCTCCCTGTCATATTATACAGTGCAATGCAACGGATCAACCGGGGCTGACAGTGAAAATTTTGAGGACATCCATGAAGTCCATTCTTGTACAATTTTAGTAACGTCTGGCATGTCTGGTGCAGTTAGCAATAACCAATAAATATCTGCCCCTTTTTCCACCACCTTTTCTAGAACCCATTGTCCTGTGTCCCCTTGTACCAGCCCCCCTCCAGTGGAGCAATTATAAATTGTGCTATCTGGAAATCTTATATAGATCCCATCTGGACTACAAAAAAAAAAATCTTACCCCCAATTTCACTAAAATGTCCCTCCCCAACAAGGGTGATGGTGCACCTGTGGAGTACAAGAATAAGCTTAGTTAGTGGCCACCTTTCTGACTCCCCAGAGAACCCTCGCACTCTCACTGTGTCAGATGAAAGTGTTTCTTCCTCCAGCGTGCCCCCTGTAACAGTGGAGAAAGTAGCCCCAGTGTCCACTAGGGCTGTTATAGGCTTATTATTTTCAGCACCTGTAGGTAGGGTTCAACCTTTGCCCCCCTGCTGGTTCTCTGTTGACCTCGTCAGTAAACTCTGCATCACCTGCCTGGTCCCAGACTGGGCATTGACCGGGCACCTGTTGGTTGGCAGGCCATGAGAGTGCATTTGGGACAGCTCCCCCTCTCCTTGGAGCCCCTCCTCCGAAGGGAGCCCGTCCCCCTGCAGGAGGTTGTCCCTTCCGTGGGCATTCGCCCTTCCAGTGACTCAAGTCTCCACAAATGAAACAACCCCCCGATGGTGGAGCAGACAGACCCCTTCCCTTATCATTTTTCATATTCATACCCCTTTTTAATCCCCTGCCCCTGTTGGTGGGAGGCCAATCTGTGTATGGATCATAGGGATCATATTGTTGACTGACACCAGTCTGCCAATAGGGCTGTGGTGCTGCAAGCTGTAGAAACTGGGGTAGAGGAGCACTCTGGCTGGTTTGCTCTTGCACTTACATTTGCTGCACTTCCTTCCCTTTCTTCTTAGATTTGTCTTTTTCTGCTTCTATCTGTATCTTTAACAATTGAGTTTTCAGTTTGTCTATTTCTGTCTCTTCCTTTCCTGCTTTCTCTACAGCTCTATCAACATGATGTACAAAATGTCTCACCCACGTGTCACTGTCTCCCCCTGCCATTTCCGGACTGTTTTCTATGCTAGAAGCATCAGCTTGTGGGACCCCTTTTATTACAGCCTGTCTGTAAAATTCTTGACATAGTTTACTAGAATCAGGGTTTTCTCCAGTCTGCTCCTCCCACTCCCCCTCACATCTATGCAAATAGGCAGCTGCTGATTCACCAGCTTTTAGTTTGAATTTTATACTTTGGTAGGTTATTGCTGGAGTGGGGAACATCTGACCTAGGGCTTTACTCAGTCTATTTAAGTATCCATTTAATGGTTCTTCATTATCTGCATCATCCATCAAGGCTTCTCTCTCTATCTGCTCCATCTTAGTTCTAGTCATTATTGCTCCCAATAATGCTCTCATGTCACCCACTGCCAAAGTGACCCTGTGAGTTAACAATGCAACCTTATTTAGCCATTTCTGTCCTCCCCTGGGTAGTTCTGGTAACTTCAGCAAAACTGCGTTCATATCTGAGTGCCCCCAAGGTTTATATTCTTGTTGTTGTCCCACCTGCATTAAAGGGAACATCCCTGGTCCACCCCCTCCCACTATTCCCTCCCACTATTAGTGGTCTCCTAAAACCCATCTCTGCTCAGTACAATTATTTGTATGCCCCCGTCTGCGAATACACTTTCAATTATTTCCTTGACTTTTGTGTAGTCCAACCAGTCTAACCCGCAGCCTAGTTTTGGTATAGCCATTACCTGTACTTTGTTTTTCTTGCACAGCTCTTTGAGCTCTTCTAGGTTATCTCTTAAGTGTTTGTACGTGGGCAGGTCCCTGCACCACCACTTAGTAACTAAATGAAATATCTGGGGGTTTTTTTTCATGTGGTTAGAATGCACTGACCCGGGGTGCTAATATGTTTCTGCAACTGCTCTACCCCATATTTGTCTCTTATTTGCTTTGCTACACCTGCCCCTAGTGCATAGTCAGCGCTAATGCAATGTGCAATTGGAATGTCTTCGCTAATTTTTAGCAAATCTCCCACCCTCTCTAGAACAGTAATTTTGTGTCCCTGTGTTGGCTTCTGAGGGTTAAGCTGATTCTTCTGCTGTGTCCTTTTCTGCTTCCTGTTCTCCCTCTCTTTGACCTGCTCGCAGGTCAACTCTGGTAGCCTGCAGCGACCTGGAAGGAGGATCACAATTCACACAAGATGACAAATGATACCAAGTTTTTCCCTTACCCGCCAGTCGAACACAATGTGAGGTCCTTGCAGTGACCTTCATGGGCTCTGACCATCTAGGAGACAGCCATTTTCTTTTCATCAATTTCAGTCTTACCCACTGATTCTGGGGGCTCCAGTCACCTGCTGCCAGTCCTGTGAAAAGGTGGGGTTCTGGGGAGATAATATGTTAATAACCGCCCTTACTTTGTCATAGTAGTCCCCAGGTGGCAACAGGCCAGCTTCCTTACTGAAAGGGGCCCAAAGCCCACTAAATTGTCGCCCCTTTAACCGCACAAAAGGTGTTAAACCAGTTGTGCTATTAATAGTGCAACGTACAGACATCAAACCAGTTGAAATAACAGTAAGCCAATTCGTCCCTGTATCAGAACATATTTCAGCCAATTTTTGTTTCAAAGTCAAATTCATACGCTTTGTCATGTCTTTCTCTCCCCTGTGGCACATGCTGTCAGCTTCTGACAGTACCGAGACCGCCGTTGAAGCTGGCAGCACCAGTTTGCCATTTGGACCCTCCAAATTCCCTTCCCATCCCTCACTGCTCCCAAGTTTAACCAGGATATGCGTTCTTCAGGAGACGCAGTCAATTGTTGTAATTTTACATATCGGACAGTAATTTCGGGAGCTAAAGAAGTCAATTTGTCACTGGTTGTTGGAAGCATTTGACTGTCAGTATAACCAGCAGCCCCTTTAGCTGCTGCATCAGCTGCAGCGTTACCCAACGCTACAAAGTCCCACCCCCCTGTGTGCTCCGCACACTTTTTGATAGCCAATTCATTTGGAAAATATATGGCCTGCAATAGCTCAGTGGCTTCTTGGGCATGTTTAATCTGCTTCCCTGTTGACGTTACTAAACCACATATTGCCCACCCTGGCAGCTCAGTAAGTGCTGCTGATACTGCATATGCTGAGTCATAATAAATGTTGACCCTCTGGCCTATTGCCATTTGTAGAGCACATATCAACGCCCGCAATTCAGCTCTTTGTGCTGAGGGGTGGTCAATCATGCCTTCACTTATGCTAGCCATGCGTGACCAACACCCTAATAATTCTTTTTGCCTTCCCTTAATCTCTTTTGGCTCTGTTTGGGCCATCCCTTGTGACTGTTTTTTTTTTTGTAATCAAGGGTTACAACATTCCCCATGTTATTATCTTTTAATTAAAACTAATGCTTATTAAAATAATTTACAAGGCTTAATTAAAAACATTAAACTGTTGCCTTTGCAACAAAATGAAATAAATCAGAAATTACTCAATATGTATTTTATTTAGTTATCTATTTATTTACTTATTTATTTATTGTTTGTTGTATTTATTTTAACTTACTTTAACATTCATTCATTGAAACCTGATACTGGTAAAGTATTTACTAATATTTATTCATGTTTCCGTCATGTTTCCGTCAGCATGTTTCCGTCATGTTTCCGTCAGCGTCGTGGCGAATCGGTACCAGTTAATTCAAATGCTACAGTTCTCTTTATGTATTCTCTATCATATGTTAACTGTATCTACAATCACCTGATATAAACTACACACATACACACTTGTTTCACTTCACACAACGCATATGCCACATACACTTGATCTCAAATTTAGGAGGTTCTTAAGAAAATCAACCTTATTAGGCTTCGACCCCGCCGGGTTTTACGATGTTTCTTTCACCTTTCTACCAATATGTCAGGGAATCCTTAGGAAAACTTAACCTCGACGGGCATACCTTTACAAGTTTTCTGTCACACCCTAATTTATTTTATTGGACACCTTCAAAGTCAAAAGAAAATTCAACCTCGCCGGGAAACGTTTTTACGAATTTTCTGTTATGTCCTTTCTAATTTGTTGGAAATCCTTGGGAAAACTCAACCTCGTCAGGAAAACCTTATGTTTTAGGAGTTCTCTTTCATTTACTAATTTAATTCCTTTATTTGAGATCACTGGATATCCTTTACCTTATTTTACTTTCTTACTCTTTGACTTTACCCAATTTTGTACAAAACGCAAAACTGATATTCACTTCCTATTCAACTCTTCAATTTAGTAGTAGCCAAACTGCAGTTTTTTATGAAAAAGGTAACTGCTTACCTGTTATTTATTTCTCTGCGCAGAGGAGTTGAAATGGAGATGTCCTTCAGTTTCGGATTCCTCGTCTCGGGCGAATCCGGGTGCCCCCCTCCAATTGTTGGAATTTGCCGGTATTGTAAAAATACCTACTTCCCCCCAGCTCGTTTATTCGCCCTTTAAATAACACAGCTCGAGTCCGCGTCAACGTTTAAAGCCAATTTAATAGTACAGTCAAAGAGTGCTGAGCTCAGGATTCCAGAACAGCCAATATCAAATCTGACATTCTGGGCAGTCCAGGAATGTCTCACAAAGCTAAAATATGCATTTATATTCTTGATTCTGCAGGCCTCTCCTCCTGATATCGTTCAACCATTCTCCTCCAATCAGGGCGTGTTCACCAACCGTTCCTGGACAGAAAAGAAAATACAGCCCCATCCCATTCTTCTTCTTAGAGTGACCAAAAGTCTAGTCTAAAGTGACCTTCAAATTGCTACTACTTTTGCAGGGCTTCTTTTCTCCTACGTGCCTGTAAACAAAGGTTTCTCAGAAATGACATAAATGTAGAGAGTTCGCAACTACACGCACACATTTTACTAACAGATTCTGTTACATAGTGTACACTTTGTCTTTTCATATGCACAGAACATTCTGTCTTCTCATAAGCACAGAACAACCAAAACACAAATTTAAAAGCATTAACAAAAAGTATTTTCTACAGGAGATGAAGATTTCATTTTTCAGCACGACCTGGCACCTGCTCACAGTGCCAAAACCACTGGTAAATGGTTTACTGACCATGGTATTACTGTGCTCAATTGGCCTGCCAACTCTCCTGACCTGAACCCCATAGAGAATCTGTGGGATATTGTGAAGAGAAAGTTGAGAGACGCAAGACCCAACACTCTGGATGAGCTTAAGGCCGCTATCGAAGCATCCTGGGCCTCCATAACACCTCAGCGGTGCCACAGGCTGATTGCCTCCATGCCACGCCGCATTGAAGCAGTCATTTCTGTAAAAGGATTCCCGACCAAGTATTGAGTGCATAACTGAACATAATTATTTGAAGGTTGACTTTTTTTGTATTAAAACACTTTTGTTTTATTGGTTGGATAAAATATGCTTATTTTTTGAGATAGGAATTTTGGGCTTTCATGAGCTGTATGCCAAAATCATCAATATTAAAACAATAAAAGGCTTGAACTACTTCAGTTGTGTGTAATGAATCTAAAATATATGAAAGTCTAATGTTTAACAGTACATTACAGAAAATATTGAACTTTATCACAATATGCTAATTTTTTGAGAAGGACCTGTACATTCATACTCAAATGTGTTTTTTTGAAAACAATTTATATTGAAAATCTCTTTTGTTTGTGAGCACAACTGCAGGTGGAGTTAGCACATAGCACGGGAATAAAAATCATCAGTGGACTTCAGCCCTGCAGGCCCAAACAGCCACTTCAACAGCAAGTGTTCTTTTAATGGCCCTTTTTTCACTGGAGGTTCTGATCCACAGCAATTGAATGAAAGGTAAACAGTTTTGAAGATCAGGTCAAATTGTTTGATATGTCAAATAAAGTATTTTAAAATGGCTAATTCTACTTCTCTTTCTTTGGTTTTACTGTCCAAAAGATACCAATAAAAATCTCTCTCAATAGCATATATTTTTTAATCCTAATGTTAAGATGAACAAAACCTTTTGGAAATCTAAAACTAGTCAGAAGACTGTTGCATATCCACTGTACTGTATTCAAATGTTCATGTATTGTGTTGTCTTTTGCAGGAGGACAGAGCAAAACTGACTGTGGTGCCAAGTGAAGGACTGCGCTTGACAAGAAAACCATGACAGCTTTATATAGTAAGTGAAATAAAAAATACAAGTATCGGACATGTTCTGCAAAAAGTAGTCTTCGTGCATCCCTACATATGAGATAAGTATTTGGTTTCGGACGCAGAGTTGTTGAAAGTAAAATTTACTACAAAAATACCAGCAAGAACTTCATTTGTTTTAAATCACAAAATAAGATATTTTAATGAAATCTGAGAGATTTCTGTCTCTCCACTGAAAGTCTACACAGCTACCACACTGATGTTGCAGAAAGTTTATAAAGATATAATAAAGCGAATTCATATTCATCAAGCAGTTTAGACCTAATTTTCAGAAGAGACTCAATCACTTTGTATTGTGAGCAGATTTAATTTACCTATAACATAAACTTTGTTCAGCAAACAAACAGAAGCTTAACCATACTTGCTTGATGTGCAAAACAAACTTAGTTTTTTATGGAAGCTCAAACATGATGTGTAATAGCAAGGAATGAACCCCATTGGTCCTCATACATCAAGCAAGCTTGCTTGAGCTTCTATTTGCCATTACTGATGTGTGCGTTGATTTGTTTGTTTTGTGGATATGTGATGGACCACCCCTTTAAAATATAGCTGTGATTTTTGTCTGTTACAGAGGCAGTGAACTGGTTTTCCAATGTGTTCAAGAAGGCTTTGGGGATTGGAGTGAATTCTAAGCTGGGGGAACTGAGACTGCTTGAAAGCTGTACATATTTTAGACATCAAATAAAGAGTTTCTTAAAAAAATGTTAGATGTGAATGTATTTTTTTGGACTGAAATATATGGAGGGCAAAATATATTTTTTTATGATTTTAAAATATATTTCAAAAATATACAAAAAATGGCCAAAAAATTTATTTGTAGAAAATATATTTCTGTAAATATATTTTTGGCCAATTTTTGTATATTTTGAAATATATTTCAAAGTACATTTTAAAATTTATTTTTTTATCGTATGGGATCATTCAGTAAAGAACAGTGTTAGGAATCAAGTGGAACTTTTCAACGGGGTTATTTATTTTTTATAAATTCAACTATCATTTTCTCTTGTGGACTATTTTATGTGAAATATCTTAATCAGGTCAGTGTGTTTTTCTCCTCTTATATTCACTCTCAAAGACTGTTGATGCTCAATACCATGATGCGAGTCTATAACTTTAAGTCATTTTCATTTATTTGTGCAGATCGGCTTTTTAAAGAAAAACAACAGCGCACCTTATAACAAAGTCATTTCACCCGCATTATTTTCCTCCTTTCGGCGCTTCACACTCCAGTCCAGCGGGTGGCACTAAGACACTAACTTCTGTTTGACAAACAAACCTAAGAGCAAGAAGATTAGATTCACTGTGCTCTCTGTTGTTTTGTCGTGATTCTGTTTTAGTACAATCTGTGAGGAATGTAGTTTCTGTAAACAGAAAAGTACAGTTTTGAATCAGATCAGTAAATACCTTTACTATTCTCATCCTTATATCTGTGACTAGTTTTTGAAGCAAGCAGGAATATCTGGAGAAGTATGAGCTGAACTGAGATCTGCTGCTGTGAAGATGTTTATTAAAGTGGAGAGTGAGGAGAACACGAGTGAACTAGAAACCTGGAGAGTAAAACAGGAGGACCCAGAACCTTTGAGAATAAATCAGGAGGAACCAGAGCCTTTGAAAATAAAACATGAGGAACCAGAGCCTTTGAAAATAAAACATGAGGAACCAGAACTTTTGAAAATAAAACTTGTGGAACCAGAACATTTTAGAATAAAACACGAGGAACCAGAACCTTTGAGAATAAAACAGGAGGAACCAGAAGCTTTGAGAATAAAACTTGTGGAACATGGAGGTTGGTGTTTTATCTTCATTCATCTTTAGTGACTGTTTGTGGTACATCAGGCTTTCATAATACTTCATAATGAGCTTTAATAATACTTACAGCAGTTTTAGATTTAGGTAACTGTAATAGAAACAATCTTTAAAGCGGATCAGTTTGTTGAAAAGTATATATGGGGGCAGTAACACTTTCGATGAAGCCCCATTCATAATACATTACAATGGTATTTTTAAGGCATTATAATGAACACATAATGCATTATATAAAAAAACCCTAAGTTATATCATCTCATGAATAATCATAACAATTTTTATACATTATAATACTTGAGTATTTGTGGTTCTAACCTAAGATTGTGATTATTTATAAGACACAATGGACGGCATATTAAATCTACGTAATTTATAATGTATTATATCATATCACATGTATTTTTTACATTATATTTTACAGTTTTATTTTGATGGTCCCTCGGTCTATTAACTATAAGCAACTTTCCAACTACATGTCAACTAACACTCCTTTATTATTATTATTAGTCTAGAATTAGTAGACTTAGGCTAGGTAGAAAATTCACATACTTGCAAAGTTACATATTAGTTTGTCTTTTGGGGATCCATCAAAATATGGTGTTAGAATATATTTAGCATAATACTAATAATAATTACTGCTAGCTGTCATGCAGTTGCAGAGTTACTTATCAAAAGCTGTCTAAAGGGTACCATCAAAATAATCAAACTGATAATACAAATGTGTCATGTTACACATTCATCTGAAACATGATGATACGAGATGATACAACATACTTTAAAACTACAAGATTTTTATAATGCATCATGAATTCATTATAATTCATCAAGAATACTCTTAAAAAGTATTATAAATGCAGGCTTCACAGAAAGTGAATTATGTTTTTAACTGATCAAACAAGGCTGATACAGAAACAGTAGTGTTAACTAAAGTCGTGATAATGCGGCAGAAATACTCCAGTGCTATTACATCATTAGTTTCAGGGTTTGTACAACATTTTGGGAGAGAAATTCAAGAACTTTTCAATGACTTTTAAGTATTTTATACAACTATTTACAGCTCTTTAAAGCTCTAAAATAATCCAGTTTAACCGAGGTGTTCTCTGATTGGCCAGCTATCTGTGGTTTGTGATTGGCCGAATACCTCAAGTGTGTGTTGGAAATGTAACACCCCTAACCATGTCGTGATGCCATTTCTTGGTGCATTGAGACAGAAATGATAAAACCCATTATAAATTAGGCATTTGATGCATATATTATTGTTTATATTGATTCTTGATTTTGATGATTGATTATGACTCATACTGTCTTTTTATGCATTTTGTACGGCGTGTAAACATAACACCATGTCTGCATTTGCAAACGTAGAACGTGTAACAACAAGCACTACCCTACACTGCTCAAAAGTCGCATTCAATAGTAAGTACTGAATTCTTTAATGTACTTACAGGCCGTCAGTCAGAAGCACAGACTGTCCATGCATCATTGTGATTGGCCCACTTTATAGCCTTAATTTTATATTTAAAACATTAATCTCAGCTCTAAAACTTTTAGTTTAGTTACTTTTTTTATATTATCTGTTTTACATATTTAATACTTGGTCAGTTTGATTTGTTTGGTTAACTTTGGTTAAATCTTTTATGTTAATACTGTGCAGTGCACAAAATTAAGATCTGAGAGATAGTTCATGTCAGTGTTCATGATGTTAAGTTTAGAGATGTTGTGCATCCACTTATTATTAGTGTGACATTTTAGCATGCAAATAAAGGGGAGAACTTCAAGATGTCGGCCAAAAAATCGGTAGCGCATAATCGGCAATCGACTGACGCTGACCTCTAAACATCGGCATCGGTTATAGAAAAATCCAAATCGGTCGATCTCTACTTTAAATGATCATTATTTTTGATATCCCACACACCAGCTCTACCAAATCTGCTTCTGGCACCACCATCTGTAGGACTTATTGGCACTGCTCTCAAATGTTAGTTTGTTCATGTTTTTCAGCTTATAACAAGTTCCTAAATATGAATAATTTTACTTTCATTTCAGAGTCGATTAAAGAAAAAGAGGAGAATGAAGAATCAAGTCAAGTTGAGGAGAAAAATCATTTCGAAACAGAAAAACCTTTGAGTTGCTCTCAAGTCAAACAGAAAGATTTAAAGAAATGTTGCACCTGTACTCAGTGTGGAAAGAGTTTCACAAGAAAAAGAGATCTTGAGCGTCACATGAAAACTCATACTGGAGAGAAACCATTCACTTGTGATCAATGTGGGAAGAGTTTTTCACGCTCATCAAACCTTAAGGAGCACATGAACATTCACAATAGAGAGAAGCAGCACACATGTGATCAATGTGGTAAAGTGTATTTAGGGGCTTCAGGTCTGAGGTATCACTTGAAAGTTCATACAAAGGTGAAGCCACATTCATGCCATTTGTGTGGAAAGAGATTTTGCCGTCTACAAAGTTTGAAAGTATATGAGAATATAAATACTGGTGTGAGAGAATGCATGTGTTCAAAGTGTGAAAAGATTTCTATTTCGGTAACTTATTTAAAACTGCATAAGAGGATCCACACTAGAGAGAAATCTTATGAATGTTCACACTGCAACAAGCGATTTAGTCAGTCAGCATGTCTGAAAACACATGAGAGGATCCACACTGGAGAGAAACCTTTTAAGTGTTCAAACTGCAACAAGAGATTTAGTCAGTCGGTACATTTGAAAAGGCATGAGAGGATCCACACTGGAGAGAAACCTTATAAGTGTTCACACTGCAACAAAAGTTTTAACCAGTCATCATATCTGAAAATACATGAGAGGATTCACACTGGAGAGAAACCTTATAAATGCTCACACTGCAACAAGAAATTTAACCAGTCATCATATCTAAAAATACATGAGATGAACCACACTGGAGAGAAACCTTTAGTGTTCACACTGCAACAAGACATTTCATCAGTCAGTACATTTGAAAACACATGAGAGGATCCACACTGGAGAGAAACCTTATAAGTGTTCACACTGCAACAAGAAATTTAACCAGTCATCATATCTGAAAATACATGAGATGATCCACACTAGAGAGAAATCTCATAAGTGTTCACACTGCAACAAGAGATTTAGTCAGTCAGTACATTTGAAAACACATAAGATGTTTTACCCTGGAGAGAAACCTTACAAGTGTTCAGTACATTTGGATCCACACTGGACAGTAACCGTATCATTTAACTGCATGTGGGAAGCGTTTTATTCGTCATCTGCTATACACAGTCATGCAGAAACAATCTTGTGTGTATCTCTGGCAGATTTACACATACTAGTCTGGCATGTATATGTATACCCATCCCTACTTGTAAATTAGTAGGAGAGAGATCAGTCTCATTAGTTTCTCTTTTACTTTCAGTAATGATAATTTTGCTTGAGTCATTATTAAATGTTACTTTTTTATTAATACATTATCTTTACATTTCATATTTTATTAACAACATTGCGGTCAACTGATTGTATTTGCATAAGAAAAAATTATTTTAGCTTTAATAGTTGAAAGCCATGATGTTTTAGGTTTTGTTCGAAATATCTAAATAATATCAATGGAATTGAGTTAAAAGCCTTTATTGTCTTTGTATTTTTTTGCATACAGTGAAATTAGGAGCATTACTGCTGACTGGTGTTAGAAAACATGTACCACAGGCAATATATGAGACTAGAGACTGCAGACTGTACTGTATCATTATAAAAGTATATACAACCACCGATGTGTTTTCCCTGTGGGCCACTGTACAATGTGGGTTGACCCATTGCATCTTGTTACTCACCTGTGCTGTTTTGGAAAGCGCAATATTTGAATCCATTGGGGATGATCATGCAGTAGTAATATTGTTTCGTTTGGCTTCAGTCGGTTTTGTCAAGAGCTCTGGTTTTTGATTCTATTTATTAAATGATGAGCTGTTTCCCCACAAAAGCTGTTTATTTAGCATAATGAGTCCATCACCTCTGTTGACATTTAATCAAACTAAACAGCCTCTGGTCTCCTTCCCTGCATACTGCCGAAGCAGCAGCATTAGCCATTTAACTTTTTTGGCTAAAGGTTGAAGACCTTACCCCTTGAGTCAAAAGCAACGTCTTTACTAATAATCCACAGGCAGGGAAATTCACAGACAGGAATGGTAGGAACACACAAGAGGTAACCTTGCAGCCGGACACCAGAACACTGAACACAAATCAAATAATAAAGACAGGTTAACCAGACAAAAAAGATGATGGGAATAACTATATGACAGGAAAACCAAATATGGGTATATGGGAGAAATCAAGACAGAGAGAATTATGGGGGCGTAACATTATTCCCCCCTCCCAGAAGGCGCAACTTGCCGTAGACAAGGAATGAAGAAAAAAGTGGACTGGTAGGAAGAACAAAAGAATGGAGAGGGCTGGGAAACAAAGTCTATGCAGGAGGAGGCTTCGGGGGAGAATGATCAACAGAGGCCTGACCGGATCCAACAGAGGGAGGAGCTAAGGAGGAGACAGAAGGGTCCAAGGTGGATCAGACGGAGAGAGGAGCCAGGTCGCAACCATGATTGTAGCCCCCAGCAGAGCCGACAGATAGAGGAGCCATTGTGGAGGAAGGTCTGACGACTCCAGGGGGTCGCTAGACAGAGGCTGAGCAGGTGGCGATGGAGACAGAGAGGATAAGCATGGCCAAGGGTCTGGCAACCGAGGCAGAGATCCGTATGTCTTGTTCATAAATGAATCAACTGATTTGAATGATCCATTTAAATAAATGCATTAGTTACTCATTAAAACTGTAATTTGCCACCACCTACTGGCATTTTTTATTTGGTAATTAAAAGTAGCATCTATATTTTATATATCATATTCAAAAAATTATATTTAAACTACTATTATTTCAAATGTATAATAGAGAAAGTTAATTTCTGAGGAAAAATAAAAAAGGTGGCAAATGTAAAATATGCTTGTTCTTGTTTGGTACACTGTAAAAAGTTTGCTGTAAATTTTACAGTAACTTACTGGCAGCTGGATGCCAGTAAGTTACTGTAAAAATGTTTACAGTTTTATTACTGTAAGTTAGGGGTGTGCAAAGCAGCCGGTATTTGTATCTGTATTTGTATTTGTTGAGGGGGGAAAAGTATTTGTATTTGTATTTGTATTTGTATTCGAGTAAAATTCAAAATAAGTGTAAAAATCCTTTTTTTTTGTGCGCTTAACTTTTAATTTACGTTATAGTGTAAGTATTTTGTAATTATATCCATTATAATAATTATTGATATGCAATATTGGTTAATGTTTTTGAATATGTAACAAGGAACGTCATTGAAAAAAAAATAACATGACAACCATTACCTCATCCATGGTTAAACCAACTAATAAAATACCATTATGAACATCATGAACCCCACCACCACCAGTCCTTGTTGGAGGATGCTGAACAGACAGCATAAAAATAAAAATAAATTTTCTTCTTATGAAAGAACTTCTTTCTCGTGGCGTCTGCCGTTGCTAAGCAACCATGACCTGATCACTCAATGACGACTCGGAAGTTTCAGCAAAGCATAAATGGATTTCCAGCATTAAAAATCGCTTGCATTAGCTTTGCTATTAAATGTCTTTAAAAATGGTTATTCATGTACAGATATGATCAGCTGTTCCTCCAACTTGGCTGTTTTTTCAACGGTATAAGGGAAAGGGTGAAGCTGATTTGTTGGTTCTTGTCATATGACCTGCGTGCGCATGTGGTATTCTGAAAAGTTGAGATGTATTTTTTCAAAGATTATAGAATATTTATCTCGATGCGGAGCGGACGCGCCTGGAAAAAACGAGCGCGTAGCACCGTGTGAGCGTTGCTTTCATTATGAGCGCGCATACCGCGCTTCTACATTTGAAATAATGACGAACTTTAGCGCGCATTTGAACGGCCCCTAATAGAATAATCTCCCGATCAAACTCTGCTTCCCAAAGTTATAAACCCAGCTAAGGTACAGAAATATATTCATCAAAAATAGTGAGGTAGTGAAGTCTTTTTTCACCCAGCCGAGTCTTCTCTGTTGCTGTGTGGAGCAGCCTGTGTCAGTCACCTCTTTTAACAGTTACACTGACTGCGGTCTCCTGAGGAAACGCAGCTTTTTTGATAGAAAGTTTTTCTTGTTCCCGAATACAAATATTTATTAAGGTATTTGTTCGAAATAAGTATTCGTTAAAAACACGCTATTTGTGCCTTTCCGAATACCGTATTCGGGTTCGGCTCCACCCCTACTGTAAGTGCATATACAGTACTAAAACGTCTTTACTGTAATTTCATTTACAGTATTTTTACTGTAATTTCATTTACAGCATTTTTACTGTATCTTCAATTACAGTATTTTTACTGTATTTTCAATTACAGTATCAGTACTATAGAGTTTATTTTCATTTATTTTAAACATTTTTTACCTGTAAAAACAATCTAATTGTCGTACAGCACTGAAATTCAAGATTTTTACCACCCCAACCCCATAAAAATCAGAATAACTCATAAGCATTAGTTCTGATAATATTCTTTTTAATTGTTGAACATTTTCTTTTTAAAAGTACAAATTACAAATATTGACCTCTAGGATACAGCAGAAAAAAGGGCATCACCACAGTCCCCTGGAGACTTTGTATCATGGCAAACATACACATACTGAAAAGCAAAAATAAGTACGTACACTACCAGTCAAAAGATTTTTTTAAAGAATTCTCTTCTGCTCACCAAGCCTGCATTATTTTGATCCAAATTACAGCAAAAGCAGTACAATTTTGATAAATGATATAAATTAACTGCTATTTGAATATATTTTACAATTTAATTTATTCCTTTGATCAAAGCTGAATTTTCAGCATCATTACTCGTCTTCAGTCTCACATGATCCTTCAGAAATCATTCTAGATATATATATATATATATATATATATATATATATATATATATATATATATATATATTATTTAATTTTTTTAAATTTTCAGGATTCTTTGATGAATAGAAATATATTATTTAGCAAGGATGATTTAAATTGATCAAATGTGATGATAAAGACATTCATAATGTTACAAACTTATATTTCAGATATTTCAAATAAATGCTGTTTATCTGAACTTTCTATTCATCAAAGAAACCTGAAAAAAATCTAATCCACTGTTTTTAGCATTATAATAATTTCAGCAACATCATAATAGTTTTTGAGCAGAAAATCAGATTATTAGAATGATTTCTGAAGGATTATGTGACTGCAGCAATAGCCCTGTTTCCACTGTCGGGCCAAAAGCGGGCGTGCTAGTGCGTGCCAGAGCCAGTCGCGTTTCCACTGTCACTTCCGGGGCCTGATCGTGCCTCGTCGGTGCTTCCTCAGGGCCAATGGCCCGGGTTTTTCGGCCCGACGAAAACCTTGGGCCAAAGCGGGCCAGCCGGGGCTTGAGGCGTGGTCAAAGTGAAAGGCGGAGTGTGTCTGTGGTATGCGCATTTCGCTGTATTACTAATACAGGGCTCTTCTATGTATTTGGGCCGATGACAATATACAACGCCAGTTTGACGGCGTCTGCAGAAACAAAGACGTGATAAAATACATCGTTGCTGCACTCGCAAAGCTAAATATCCAGCGCACCACAATGCAAGTTCGAGACAAGTTGAAGAAACTGCGTGCGCACGGCGCAGTACAAAGCCATAAAAACGCACAATGGACAAAGCGGTGCCCAGAGAAGACACTTACATTAGGCAGATATTATATGGAAATGCCGTTTTGATGGGGACATTACTTAAATGGTTATCTGATGGGGCACCTTTTGTGTCCTGTGTAAATCAGGTCCTATTCAGTAATCGTTACACTATTAACTGTTGTTACAGACAACTATGTGATGAAAACATTTAAATGCCTATCTGATTGGTATCTACTCGTATATAAATTTGGAAAAATGCAAATAAGATCCTATAAAAATGAGATCTGGGGCCAGTTGCATAAACTTAGTCTCTATGTTAAGACAGTGTCTTAAGAACTCGTTTGACCAACTAGCAGATAACTAAGGGGTAATCAGTGTTATATTTTGGATCCAATTTAGATTAATCTAAGTTTTAAGAAAAAAATTTGATGACTAACTTTTAAGTCTGTCTAAACCTTTTATGCAACTGGCCCCTGATGTATAAGTTTATTTACATCGTCCAAAAAAACCCACAGAAACTAACCAATACACCTTGATAAATTGTTAACATACACTGTACCTGTATCTGTACCTAAATAAAAGCATACAAAATTATACTAGAAGTACAACTGTGTAGTTATTTTTTGCAGTAGTGTGTAGATATGCTACATTTAGTTTAATGTAATACAAAGTTAGACGAAAGACTTGTGTGTCGGTCATAAAAACAAAGCTTCTTTTCAAGTGATTTATTAATGTAATATATTACAAATATTGCCGCCGCATAAACAACTGTTGCAGAGCACTTCTTGCATCAGAACAGACATCACCAACATTAGACGTTTCTGCATTCGCTGTATCCGGCTTCCACGTCGCTTTATTGTTCTTTTTCGCTTTGCAGCTAATATAAGCTTTCGCCTTAAACGCTGCTGAGCCTCCGTCTTCGCATCTTGTTTTCGCTGCCTCATCCTCCACCAAGAAAACACCGAAAGGAGCAAATAGCCGCTTCGGCTCTCTTCCTTCCATAATCACACTACGGTGACTGACTTTCAATCTCCCCGCTGAAAGGGGAGAGGTTTCATGACGTTTGATTCAAAGAGGTGTGTAAAGGGCGGGCTTTAGGTTTGCGCAGCGAGGCTACTGGCTCGATAGTGGAAACGCAGCTTACTTTTGGTCTTGGTGCTTGCGACTCGAGGCCATTGGCCCCGCCCGGCACGCTCTTAGCACTGGCTCGCACTGGCCCGACAGTGGAAAAGCGGCTAATGATGCTAAAAATTTTGCTTTGGTCAACATGACAAACAATGCATTTGTCTGTTTGGAGCAAAATACAAATAGAGGTTGGGAAGTGGTATGAATTTCAGAAGGCTGTTTGATGAGAAGCCTTGTCTGAGCACAACTGTGCCAAGAATAATTACTGACATTGATGATCTTGGCCCTTTACCTGGGCAGTAGTATGTATTTGGTTGGCATTCCTCATCTGTTTCCTCTTCCAAAGTGTTCAGAACGGAATCAAAGATGTTTTGGAAGAGTCTACTGTAAGGAGAACCACCATTGATTGTAATAGATGCTGTTTCATCAACTTCCCAGTTTGGGAAATCTATTATGTCCTGCAAATATACTACACTGCTTGATACACTAGCAGTGCAAAGCTGAAACGTGACTAATGATTTGAAGGATGAAAATCCGCTGCAGTTGAGTTTATTTTAGAAAAAATATAAATCTATTTTTGAAACATTTCTCTAATCGTCGATGTTGACCTAACGTGCCACCTAGTGGATAAATCTCTCAATTAGTTTGTCCCATTTTGCAAAATCGAGCTGTTATCTATGAAGCACCCCAGTTGGTCATTGAATCTAAGCAGAGTTTTAGATTAAATGTAACTTTATTTAAAACAATAATACAAATAAATAAATAAACAATACCATGGATTTTATGGCACAGCTAAAATAATGGAGTCTGTTTGGATTTGGCAGTATCTATTCTAGAATCTATTCTTGCTTCTGTTAGTGAGAAATAATTATTAGCCCTGTATGGTATAATGATTTCCCTTCACACATAGTGGTAAAAACAAAAAAAAGTATGCAGATTTTTACTACTGTTTATTATATCAGTAATAAGAAAAAAAATGTGTTTTACTACATTATTATAATCTAGAATTGTATTTTCTCTTAAATAAAACAATTCTTAACAATTATTAACAATTAAAAAAATAATTATATAGAGGAAACATTCAAGAATTTATTTATTTTTAAAGTTTTTTTTTTTTTTTTCAAAAAGAAGAATAACAACAGAACTTGGCAAATAGTTGCGTGGTCACCATTGCATCTTAACATAGGTCATAATGGATACATACAGAGGTCAAACTACAAGACATAAAGACATAAACACAATCCATTTTTCCCAGTATTGATAATATGTGTCCATTTGTAATCTCAGTGCAAAAGTAATTCTCTCCATATTTTGAACACTGGTTACTATGTCCAACCATACTGACTTTGTTGGAGGATCCGCCTGGAGCCACTTTCGTGTTACAGCTTTCTTGCTAGTTGCTAATAAAATCTTTAATAAATACTTATCTCTCACTGTCAGATGAGCTGGTAAGTTACCCAAATAAATTGTAGAAAAATAATAATCAATTGCATCGTCAAAGATATTATGTATTACTTTTGTTATCTCCTGCCAGTATGACTGAATAGCTGGGCAGCTCCAAAATACATGAAAGTGATCTGCTATTTGTTCCCCACATTTCCTCCAGCACACCACCGTACCTGTATCACCAGTCTGAACAGATTTTAACTTGGGGGTTATAAAGTATCTAACCAGATTCCTCCAGCAAAATTCTCTCCACAAACCAGAGCTAGTAGAAGTAGCTTGAACTGAACATATATTCATCCACTCTTTCTCTGAAATAGCAAGACTGGCTTCTCTCTCCCATTTCAATCTAACCTCCCTAGTTGAGTGTTCATTATTGGATTGATTAGTTTAATAAAGTTTTGAAACAAGTTTCCTATTATCTTTATTTTTATAAAACATCAAAAAATAAATCTACTAAATTGGGGTCATGTTTCTCCAAATATTTTATTTCACTGTTGAAATAAGTCCTGGTTTGCAGGTACCTGTAAAGTAAAGAAGTCTAATTTTTCCATACCATACCTATCTGAGATCTCCTGAAAACTATCTAGTTCTCCCTTTAAGGCAATTGAACTAAAAGTAGTGATGCCAAGTCTATACCAAAATTGAAACCTCCCATCAGATTTTGCTGGTTTAAAGTCAGGGTCAAAGGTGACCCATCTCAGTAGACTTGATTGTCTTTCCAGTGAGTGTGATTTACATTTTTAAACCAGATTCTAAAAGGAACTTTAGTCCAGTGATTTAAACTATTAGGATTCTGTTTATACAAAGTTTTTTTCTTTTACCTAGTAATGATTGCAGTGGTATAGCTAACTGTGAAATTTCCAGATCTTTCCACTTTGCTATATAATCTGGGTTACAGCAGCATGCCAATGTTCTTAATTGAGCTGCCTTGTAATAATCCAACAAGCAAGGCAGTGCTCTGCCCCCTTTCTCTATAGACAGTTGCAGTGTTTTAAATTTAATTTTTGGCTTCCTACCCCTCCAAATAAATCTTGAAATCCGCTTATCCCATTCTTTAAATTGTTTAAGAGGGACTTCAATTGGTAGGGATTGGAAGAGATACAAGAGACGGGGAAGCATGTTCATTTTTATTATATCTATTCTATTATGCATTTCTTTTTTTTTTTTTTTTGATTTGAAAGTGAGGCAACATTTTAATGAAACTTTAATTGAGTTGTAGTGTGTATCATGTAGTCTGATACATACAGGCCGTGTTACATGCTATTGCCTCATAGCCTAAACAGCTTTAGACCTCCAGCATTATCAATCTTTTTTTTTTTTTTAGTAATTTTTTTTTTTCTTTTTTTTTTATTATTGAAATTATATTGAAATGATACCATATATTCACATATCAGCATAGCTAACAACAGCATGCATACAGACATTGAGCTTTTACATTGTGTACATTTATACAAAGGAAAAAAAAACAATAAAATAGATAAAATAAAAAGGTGAAATAGAAAATAGCATCAGTCAATCACAAGAAAAACCTGACAACATCAACATCAGTTTGTCCATTCGTAGTTATATTTGGTTTTGAAGGTAATTTATGAAAGGACGCCATAAGACAGTGAACTTTGATCTGGAGCCCCTTAAGTTAAGTCTAATTTTTTCCAAACTCAGGAATTGTAACACATCTTTGGCCCACTGTTTAAAAGCAGGAGGAAATGACTGTTTCCAATTAATTAAAATCAAGCGCCTTGCCAAAAGAGAAGTAAAGGCGATGCAATCCAGTTCACTTTTTGACAAAGTGTTATTTCCATATACAATACCAAAGATAGCAGTCAAAGGATTTGCACAAATATCTTTACAAAATATTCTAGAATAAGAAAGAAAAATATGTGACCAAAAACCAGATAGACTAGGACATAACCAAAACATATGGGCTAATGTAGCAGGGGATTGCTTACATCTTGTACAGGTGGGGTCAACAGAAGGATACATCTTTGCCAGCTTGGCTTTAGAAAGATGAAGTCTATGTACCACTTTAAATTGAATAAGGCTGTGTCTAGCACAGATAGAAGATCCATGAATTCTATATATAGCCTCATTCCATATCTCATCTGTCAGGCAGATATTTAGGTCCAGTTGCCAGGAATCTCTTTGTGCGGATGCAGAAGTGGATGGTATAGATAGAAGTTTTGTATATAAGTCAGAGATAGTTCCTCTTTGTTCTGGGTTATCAGGAAAAAGTTGATCAATAGGATTTTGTTCAGGGAGGAAAGGAAAAGAAGAAATATTCTTGCGTATGAAATCCCGCACCTGTAGATATCTGAAAAAGTGAGCTTTAGGTATTTTAAATTGAGACTGTACTTGGGTAAAAGACAAGAAGCAACCATCAGCAAAAAGATCCTTAAATGTTAAAATACCTTTTCCTTGCCATAGCACGAATGTCTGGTCGTTCAGAGGCTGAGAAAAACGATGATTTCTGGCAACTGGAGCACAAATTGAACCTCTTTGCCATCCGAAATGCCTGCGAATTTGGGCCCAGATCTGAATGGAGTTCCATACCATTGGGTGCAACGTATGGGAGTCTAGACCCATCGGTAAGGGTGAAAATAGCAGAGCTGAGAGTGAGGAAGGAAGGCAGGCTGAGGATTCCATTTGGACCCAATCTGGGACATGTATTGTGTAATGTGAGCCTTGCCAATAAGTCAAAGCTCTTAAATTACAAGCCCAATAATAAAATTGAAAATTTGGGAGGGCCATCCCACCTTGTTCTTTAGGGTTTTGCAAAAAATGTAGACGTATTCTGGGAGGTTTTTTATTCCAAAGATAAGAGGAGAATATTTTATTTAAATGAGCAAAAAATGATTTCTTGATATAAATAGGTATTGTTTGGAAGAAATATAAAAATTTAGGGAGCACAATCATTTTAATTAAATTGATCCTGCCAATCAGAGAGTTGGGGAGCTTAGACCATTTTTCAAGTGATATCCTAGTTTGTTCTAAGAGGGGAGTAAAGTTGAGCTTAAACAGCTCAGAAATATTTCTTGAGACAACCACGCCTAAATATGTAAATTTATCAAGGGCTACTGTAAATGGGTAGGGGGAAAAAGAAGTATTTTGTGCAGCATGATTTATGGGAAATAATTCACTCTTAGAGAGGTTGAGTTTGTAACCAGAAATATGACTGAAACACTCTAGTGCAGTCATTACACGAGGGAGAGAATTGTAAGGATCTGTAATAAATAAAAGCAGGTCATCTGCATAGAGTGATAGTTTGTGCTCTCTGTCCCCCCTAAATATGCCTTGGATATCTGAGGTTGACCTCAACAAAATGGCCAGAGGTTCAATTGCCACTGCAAACAATAAGGGGGACAGAGGGCAACCCTGTCTAGTTCCCCTATGCAATGGGAAATACTGTGAACTAGTATTGTTTGTGATAACAGAAGAGAAGGGGGAAGCATATAAAAGTTTTACCCAGGTCAAAAAATTTGGACCCTCTCTAGACAGCAGAAAAGATAGCTCCACTCCACACTGTCAAAGGCTTTTTCAGCGTCTAGAGATATTACAATTTCTGGTAAATGTTTGTTTGAGTCAGGAGAGTAAATGATATCAAATACCCTGCGTATATTAAAAAATGAAAAGCGTTTTTTAATAAAACCAGTCTGATCTGGGGCTATGATAGTGGGGAGGACATTCTCCAGTCTTCGGGCCAAAACCTTTGCCAATATTTTACAGTCCACATTAAGCAAAGATATAGGCCGAAATGAGCCACAGTTCAGACGGTCTTTCCCTTTTTTAGGTAAAACAGAAATTGTCGCTTGATAAAATGTGTGTGGAAGGCAGCCTATAGAGAATGATTCCTCAAGTACAGCAAGTAGCAGAGGCATTAATTTCCCTTTAAACATTTTAAAAAATTCTACTGTAAAGCCATCTGGCCCAGGAGCTTTTGAATTTTGCATGTTTGAGAGAGCTACATTAAGTTCTTCCAAATCAATAATTTTCTCCAATTCTACGTTATCGTTAGATGGGATTTGGGGCATTTGAATAGAATTAAAAAAAGAATTAAGTTCTGAAGGATTATAGTCAATTTCAGATGAATACAGGGCTGTGTAAAATTTTTCAAAGACTAAGTTGATTTCTAGTTCATCCCTGGTGACTCTGCCATCCTCCCTGCGAATAGATGTTATAGTATTTGTAGCTGAATATTGTCTTATTTGTTGAGTGAGAATTTTCCCAGATTTGTCAGAATGTTCATATAATTTAGCGCGAGATTGAAGCAAAAGCCTTTCTGTCTGTTCAGATGTTATTAAATCAATCTCTGTCTGTAGTTTTGTTCTTTCCTTAAACATGTCAGGTGAGGGCTTAATTGCACATTTCAAGTCTAAATGTTTCATCTGATTCAAAAGATCATTTAGTCGCTGATTTCTGTTTCTCCTCTCCCACGAAACAAATGAAATTATTTCCCCCCTAATATAGGCTTTTAAAGACTCCCAGAGTATAGCCTTACTAATGTCTGAGGTGTCATTGATGGATAAGAAAAAATCTATCTTATTATTAATAAATTCTACAAAAGATGAATCGGAAAGAATAAAATTATTAAAGCGCCAGGTCTTCCGAATTGGTGATTTGGAAAAAGCTAATTTTAGTACAACTGGACTATGATCCGAAATTACAATAGATTCATATTTACAGTCAGTAACAGAAGTTAACAGTTTATCATCTATTAAGAAATAATCAATTCTTGAATATGAACAATGCACTGGGGAAAAGAAGGAGAACTGCTTAAGGTTTGGATATAAGAAGCGCCAGGGATCAGAAAATTTATAGGTCTCTAAAAAAGTATTAATAAACGTGGCGGATTTAGTAATATTGTAGGGTGTTTTCGAAGACCTATCCAGAGTGGGGTGGAGCACACAGTTAAAGTCTCCTCCTAAGATTAATTTATGAGTAGTCAAATTGGAAAAACTGGTTAAGAGATTTTTCATGAATGATACATCATCCCAGTTAGGGGCATAGATATTGGCTAATATCAGGGGAACATTATATAATGAACCAGTAACTATTACAAATCTTCCCCCCCTATCAGTTTGGACATTGCTCACACAGAACGGAATATTTTTATTAATTAGAATTGCAGCTCCCCTGGATCTTGACTGAAACTCTGAATGGTACATTTGCCCCACCCAAGATTTTTGTAGTTTATAATGATCAGCTGATATTAAGTGAGTTTCTTGAAGAAATGATATATTTGCTTCCAATCTCTTTAAATGGGTAAGGATCTTATTTCGCTTAATAATATGGTTAACCCCTTTCACGTTCCAACTAACAAAGTTCACTGTAAGTAAACCGCTATGTCTCAGGCTTACAGCATTGTTTAATGGGTGAAAAACTGATGCCAACCTCCTTCTGAAATATTTCTAACAACTGTACACAATAGCACAAATAAACATGAACAAATTTGAATGTCAAACGAACACCCTGACCCCAACCCACCCACCAAACCACTCCCCAAATGAGAACCAAAAAAACATCCAACATGTAACTAACCTTCAACGTTCCCAAACGCATAGGACTTCTTCCAAACGCTCAACATCTTAAAATGCCTTTTAACACACAATTTTTGTCTTGTTGAAAAGAGAGCTTCATGAAGCCATTTAGTTTCCCCCCTCACTTTCTTCCTACCTTTACTTTTTTTTTTACCAGAAAATGTCTCTGCAGTCCAGAAAGAGGGGAAGATATCAGGATCGTCCTGAAAACTATTCAGAGACAAGTGCATCCATTTTTGGTTTAATATGTTGCTCAAAGTAAGAGTCGGCCTCTGATGGTGACTTAAAAGAAAGTCTAGTGTTCTCAAAAGTGAACCGTAGATCTGCCGGGTGGTGGACGCCGTAAGAGATCCCAGCCTGCTTAAGCTTGAGTTTCACAGAGTTAAAGGCGGCTCTTCTGCGGCTCAGTTCGGCACTCATATCAGGAAAAATATGAACTCGTGCGCCGCGGAATGTAATCTCACCGCGTTTCCTGGAGGCTTGGAGAATCTTGGCCTTATCAGAGAAGTAGTGCAGACGAACGATCATTGCTCTGGGCCTGTCGCCAGCGCGAGGTTTCGGAGCGAGGGCACGATGAGCGCGATCCAGCACCACTGATTGAAGATCCGGCAAGTCTTTACCTAGCACCTCTGAAAAGAAACCAGACATGAGATCGGTAGGCCGGCCTTTCTCCGCGTCTTCAGGTATGCCAATTATCCGCAGGTTTTGGCGACGACTCCTATTCTCGAGGTCCTGCTGTTGCTCTTGCAGTTTCTGCATTTGGTCCTTTAAAGTTGAAACTGCGGTTTTCATTGTTTCGAGCGAGTCGTGGTGAGAATTGAGCGATGTTTCCATTTTCTCCATAGTATCAGACATAGTAGTTTGCTTAGTCTGAATGGATTGAAATTGTCCCGCAAACTCCAGTTGTAGCGCGTCCATTCTGGTTTTTACTTCAGATCGGAAGGTTTCGACAATCAATCCAATTTCAGAACGAAAGCTCGCCATCTCTGTTTTTATAGTTTCTGCCATCTGACCGCGGGAGGATATCAGTTCAGTTTTAATTAGCTGAAGAAGTGTATTGTCCTCTTGTGCCAGAGATAGATCGGCGTGGCTTTTGCTTGTGGTGTTAGCAGCGGCCTCCATATTAACTTGCTTTAGGCTGGGACTGTCAAGCCGCGTCTGTCTTGTCGTCGATTTTTTCACGTTTTTACTTGTCATTTTTCGACAGATCGACTAATCAAATATGCGGAGTATCTGTAGAAATAAAGTAAACCCTTTCCAAATATATTTGAACGTATTAATGCAAATAAAATGACAACGAGTGAGAGCGCAAGCGAAATGCGACTATCTCCTCATCTTGCCGCCGGAAGTCCCCTCTATTATGCATTTCTAAGGGCAGCTGGGACCACCTATCTATATCTGATTTAATTATCTTATTTACAGGGCCATAATTACTGTCAAATAATTTTGTAGTATCTTTGGTTATTAATATTCCCAAATACTTGTTGCATTCCATTTAAATTAAAATCTATTAAACATAGCTCTCTGATGAGTATAATTAAAACTTAAAATGTGTGTGTTTTTTTTAAACATTTAGTTTATATCCTGAGTAGGTGCCGAATTTTTTTTAAATGGACATCAGTCTAGGAATACTAACCGCTGGTGTTGCAACAAACAGCAAAACATCATCTGCATACAAACAAATCTTTTTGCTCTAAACCTCTAACACTTATTCCTTTGATTCCCTTATCATCTCTAATTGACTGAGCTATGGGTTCAATATTCATTCATTCAGCTTTATTTATAACCACCTTGCAGCAGACCAAAGTGCTGAACAATAAAATTAAAATTAAAAGAAGGCACACATTATTCAAAATAAACATTTTAAAACAATAAGAAGTCCACACATATAGGGCAAACATTTACACGATCCAGCAAATATCAGCTCAGGTGTCAAAGGCCAAGGAAAAAAGATAGGTTTTAAGATATGATTTAAACAAAGACAGTAAAGGGGCCTGCCGAATGTAAAGAGGTAAAACATTCCATAACTAAAATTGGGCAGCCAATTATTAATACTATAAAATAAATAAATGCTTGGCGTGACTTGCCTGGAACGCTACAAAGTCCTGAGTCGTGGTTTGAAGACGCGAGCTCAAAACCTGCTTGGAACGCAGCATTAGTGTGTATCCTGTCACAAAATGTGGCGAAAAGTACTGCACAAGGGGAATAGTGTGATTAAGGTGTGTACATGTCTTCCATAATGCGACTAAAATAGGAATACTCCACCTGTCTTAATTCGATTTGTGTTTATTCCGATTATGACTTTAGTCGGATTAAATTAATCAAAAATATCAGTTTACATGGTTGCTTCTTAATCAGAGTATTGTCTTAATTGTTTTAAAATCGGAATATTGTTGTCCATGTAAACGTACTCAGTGTCCTTCACTTGTGCTTCAACCAAAAAACAGTGCACTTCCTGCGAGCTCTCCCTTCAATTCTTGGCATACAAATGTGAAGATTTACTTTAAAGACAGAGCAAAATACATTGTCTATAGTCCATATTATTCCTTGCACGTTTATGCATTAAACTCTGTCAAACAAGTGTATCATGGGCAAGACATATTTCTTTAAAAAGTGAATTAGAATTTCTATCATAGGAGCCTTATATAGGATTCTAATTGGAATACTTTGGGATTTTATAGACAAGGAAACATTTTGCACATTCTGAAAGGGGTGTAAACTTTTGACCTCAACTGTAACTGCGGTTTCAACAATGTGGTTGCCAAGAAACAAAGAGGTGTAGGTTTGTAGAGTAATATACAACAGGTTTGAGTGTGGCTCAACCAATTACAATCAAGGACCAGAACTGTCCGTTCTAGACATTTTGTTTGATACTCTTTACACACTGAGGGGATCTGTTAGGCTTCTCTCTATTGTGAATTCGCATGTGCCTGTTAAGGCTTTCTTTATGTCTGAAACTCTTTCCACACTGTTTGCATTTGTAAGGCTTCTCTCCAGTGTGAACTCTCATGTGAATATTAAGGGTTCCCTTTTCATTGAAACTCTTTCCACACAGTTTGCATGAGTAAGGCTTCTCTCCAGTGTGAACTCTCATGTGTCTGTTGAGGCTTTCTTTTTGTCTGAAACTCTTTCCACACTGTTTGCATTTGTAAGGCTTCTCTCCAGTGTGGACTCTCATGTGAATATTAAGGGTTCCCTTTTCATTGAAACTCTTTCCACACAGTTTGCATGAGTAAGGCTTCTCTCCAGTGTGGACTCTCATGTGTCTGTTAAGGCTTTCTTTTTGTCTGAAACGTTTTCCACACTGTTTGCATTTGTAAGGCTTCTCTCCAGTGTGAACTCTCATGTGTGTGTTAAGGGTTCCCTTTTCCTTGAAACTCTTTCCACACAGTTTGCACATGTGAGGCTTCTCTCCAGTGTGAAAGCTCATGTGTCTGTTAAGGTATCTTTTCTGAGTGAAACTCTTTCCACACTGTTGGCAGGTAAAAGGGCTCTCCATGGTATGAATTGTCTGGTGGACTTCAAGATTTCCACTTTGAGTGAAACTCTTTCCACACAGTTTGCATGTGTAAGGCTTTACTCTATTGTGAATTTTCATGTGACCATCAAGATATCCTTGTCGACTGAAACTCTTTCCACACTGGTTGCATGAGTAAGGCTTCTCTCCAGTGTGAATTCTCATGTGTGTGTTAAGGTGTCCTTTTTGAGTGAAACTTCTTCCACACTGTTGGCAGGTAAAAAGGCGCTCCAAAGTGTGAATACGCCTGTGGACATAAAGGTATCGTTTTTGCTTGAAACTTTTCCCACACAGATGGCAGGTAAATGGTATCGAAGTCTTTTCAGACTGTAAGGAACAAAAAGATTTTTCTCCAGATATGAAATCATGAAGATTTTTAAAATGATATTTCTCTTCAGTTTCATTCAGATCTTCTCTCTCCTCTTTCAGCGCTGTTAGGTCTAAGGTGGAAAAAAAGGAATAAAAGTTAACCCCAATTTAGTGGCACAAAACAATTAACATCAAAACATGTAGATATGTAAGGCATGTATGCTAGATCCTATACCAGTGTGTACAAACCTGATCATGCTCAGCTCACATGTCACACTTTAATTTTTCAGATCATCAAAACAAATTTAAATATTAATCAAAGATTACATGTAAACACAACATACAGTTTTTGAATTTTTTTTATCATGAAGGGAAATCCAAACCCACATGGCCATGTGTGAAAAAGTGTTTGCCCTCTAAACTAAATAACTGTTTGTGCCACCCTTAGCAGCAAAAACTGCAATCAAGCATTTGCGATAACTTGCAATGAGTCTGTTCCAGCACTGTGCAGGAATTCTGGCCGACTCATCTTGACAGAATTGTTGTAATTAAGCCACATTGGAGGGTTTTTTGAGCATGAACCGCCTTTTTAAGGTCATGCCACAGCATCTCAATAGGATTCAGGTCAGGACTTTGACTAGGCCACTCCAAAGTGTTCATTTTATTTTTCTTCAGCCATTCAGAGATGGATTTGCTGGTGTGTTTTGGATTATTGTCCTGCTGCAGAACCTAAGTTAGTTTCAGCTTGAGGTCACGAACAGATGGCCGGACATTGTCCTTCAGGATTTTTTGGCAGACAGCATAATTCATGGTTCCATTTATCACAGTAAGTCTTCCAGGTCCAGAAGCAGAAAAACAGACCCAGACAATCACACTACCACCACCATATTTTACTGTTGGTATGATGTTCTTTTTCTGAAATGCTGTGTTACTTTTACACCAGATGTAATGGGACACACACCTTCCAAAAACTTCAACTTTTGTCTCATCAGTCCCTCATCAGAGTATTTTCCCAAAAGTCTTGGGTATCAACAAGATTCTGGCAAAACTGAGACAAGCCTTTATGTTCTTTTTGCTCAGCAGCGGTTTTTGTCTTGGAGCTCTGCCATGCAGGCCATTTTTGCCTAATCTCATTCATGCAGTTGTGCAGGCTCTTTAGATTTTGTTGTGGGGTCTTTTGTGACCTCTTGGATGAGTCATCGCTGCACTGTTGGAGTAATTTTGGTCAGACGGCCAATCCTGGGAAGGTTCATCACTGTTCCATGTTTTCGCCATTTGTAGATAATGGCTCGCTGGAGTCCCAAAGCTTTAGAAATGGCTTTATAATCTTTTCCAGACTGATAGGACTAAATTACTTTCCTTTACTTTTGTTTCTGAATTTCTTCTGATCTCAAAATGTGTAGCGTTTTAGGACATTTTGGTCTACTTCACTCAGGCAGGTCCTATTTATGATTACTTAATTGCGAAAAGGTGTGACAGTAATCAGGCCTGGGTGTGGCTAGAGAAACTGAACTCAGGTGTGATAAAACAGTTATGTTTTAACACTTTTTCACGGAGGGACATGTGTGATTGGATTTTGTTTTCCCTTCATTAAAAGAAACCTTCATTTAAAAACTGCATCTTGTGTTATCTTTGATTAATATTTAAATTTGTTTGATGGCCTGAAATATTAAAGTGTGACAAACTTTACAAAAATTTAATAATCAGGAAGGGGGCCAACACTTTTTCACACCACTGTAAAACAGACAAGAGTCCAACACAATCATAAAAACTTAACTTGCATACTGTGTTGAAAGCCAACGAGTAAAGATGAATTTTAAGACTAGGTCCCCCGGTTTTTAACCTTATGGCAGGAACAACCAAAAGTAAATGCTCAGTGGATCTAAATGCTCTGGTTGGAGTGTATAGCTGTATTAAGTCAGAATATGCTAGTCCATTTAGTGATTTAAACACTAAAACGAAAATCGATTAAAATCAATTCTAAAATGAACAGGAAGCCAAAGGAGAGGCGCTGTGACAAGCGGGACGACCAAGAGTGAGGATCCAAATGCAAGGCTTTATTATGATGATTGTAGACAGGCAGACAGGGTCAAAAACACCAGCAAACATGAACAGCAAAGATAATCCAATAGCGTAATCCAATAAACAAGCGTGGGTCAAAATCCAGGTGGGCAGTCCAAAGGAAACAATGAAATGAAAACAAGAAACTAGAAAACTATGACTAAGACTGGGAAAACAAAAACAGAACTATGGCTAGGGAAAACAACAAGGAGACTAGGAAAACCTGAGAGCAAGGAATAACGCTTGGTAAAGTCCGCAAATGCAAATCAATACTTCGCGGTGTGAGTGTGTGTGAAGCTGGCTTTTATGGAGGACAAACAGGAAGTAACCAGCGAAGCAGCAGAGGGAGCAGCAACAGTCAGTGAGGGGCAAGACTCCCTCTGCTGGCCTGGTGTGACATAGCCCTACCCAAGGAGCGGCTTCCAGATGCTCCAAAAAACAACAGGAAGAAACAGTCCAGGGGAGCGGTGGGGGGGCCAGGAGACTGAGGCAGAACAGGTTGGGCAAAGGCCCTCCTGAGCAGAGCCGGAGGCAGAGCAGTCCTCCGAGGTGGAGCAAGAGGCTTAGGAGCCCTCCGGGGCGGAGCAGGAGGCTTAACGACCCTCCGGGGCAGAGCAGGAGGCATAGAAGCCCTCCAGGGCGGAGCTGGAGGTGGAGCAAGAGGCTTAGGAGCCTTCCAGGGCAGAGCAGGAGATGCAGGAACCCTCCAGGGCGGAGCAGGAGGCGGAGCGGCCCTCCAGGGCGGAGCAGGAGGCGTAGAAGCCCTCCAGGGCGGAGCAGGAGGCTTAGGAGCCCTCCAGGGTGGAGCAGGAGGCACAGAAATCCTCCGGGGCGGAGCAGGAGGCGCAGAAATCCTCCGGGGCGGAGCAGGAGGCGGAGCAGCCCTCCGGGGCGGAGCGGGAGGAGGAGGAACCCTCCAGGGCGGAGCAGGAGGCGGAGCGGCCCTCCAGGGCGGAGCAGGAGGCGCAGGAGCCCTCCAGGGCGGAACAGGAGGCCGCATCATGGACTGGGACCTGGGGAGAGCAGAGACAGAGGAGGCAGACAGAACAAGGAGAGAAGTAAAGAGTTCGTAGGAGTACGCTGCCTCCATGGCCATGACTGGGCAGACAGGAACTTCAGAAACGGCTGTCGTGGTCGTGTCAGAGACGACAGGGAGTCTAGGCGGTGCAGGCAGAGCATGGAATCTTGGCGGAGCAGGCAGAGCAAGGAGTCTAGGTGGAACAGGCAGAGCAAGGAACCTTTGTGGTGCTGGCAGAGCGTGAAGCCTTGGCGGAGCGGGCAGAGCGTGAAGTTCCGCTATGTACCACCAGACTCTTGCCACCAGACTCATGGGCAGAAGAGGCCACTGGGGCGCAGTGTGCAGCCCACACACTCAAAATGGCGATTGCCATAATAGGTAACGCAGTTGGCAGAGGAATGCCCTCCGGGTCAGTGGGCGTGAGGCTTGGGAGCGTTGGCTCTGCGTGACTTGGGAGCATTGGCTCTGCATGGCTTGGGAGCGTTGGCTCTGCATAGCTTGGGAGCGACGGCTTGGGTGAGACATGACATGGCTCTGGATGCTCGGGTGAGTCCTTGCTTGTCATTGAAGGATCAGCTGTGACCTGACTTGGCGTGGCTGGCACAAATATGACGTGACTTGGCGTGGTTGGGAAAGCTGGAACTTGACTTGGCCTTAGTGGAATAGCTATAACTGGACTTGGCCTGGCTGAAGCGGTTGTGTCTGGACATGGCTTGACTGGACCTGATTCAGGAGGTACAGTAGTGTCTTGATGTGACTCTGCAAGTACTGCTGTTACTTGTTTGGATACAGGAGGTGTTAGGATGTCTTGACTTGTCTGAGGGTATGAAACTTTAACTTGGCTTGACTCAGGGAGTACTGTTGCGTCTTGACTAGCTTCAGAAGATAAAGCGGTGTCTTGGCTTGACTCAGGGAGTGTGGCTGGATCTTGACTTGACTCAGGAAGGGTTGCTTGGCTTGACTCAGAATGTGAAGTGGTGTTTTGATGTGACTCTGAAGGAACAGCTGCTGTGACGTGATTTGACTTTACAGAAACAGCAGACATGACCTGAACAGACTGTGGCTGGACTGATGTGATGTTAGCGAGCGCTGGCTTGGCAGACGTGACATTAGTAGATGCTGGCTTGGCTGATGTGGCGTTAGCAGGTGCTGGCTTGGCTGACGTGGCGTTAGCAGGTGCTGGCTTGGCTGACGTGGCGGTAGCAGGTGTTGGCTTGGCTGCCATCTTTGCAGCAGGCTCTGGCGTGGCAGCCATCTTTGCAGCAGGCTCTGGCGTGGCAGCCATCTTTGCAGCAGGCTCTGGCGTGGCAGCCATCTTTGCAGCAGGCTCTGGCGTGGCAGCCATCTTTGCAGCAGGCTCTGGCGTGGCAGCCATCTTTGCAGCAGGCTCTGGCGTGGCGGCTATCTTGACCAGGAACTCAGGAACGGGAGCCATCTTGTGAACGGACTTTGGGACGGTGGCCTTCTTGTGAACAGACTCGGGAAGGGCGGCCATCTTGGGAATTGTCGCTGGAGGGGCGGCCATTTTGCAAACAGGATCTGGAAGGACGGCCATTTTGGGTGCAGGAAAGGCAGCCATCTTGTGAACTGGCTCAGGAACAACAGCCATCTTGTGATCAGGTTCGGGGATGGCGGCCATCTTGTGAACAGGCTTGGGGGTGGCAGCCATCTTGTGAACAGGCTTGGGGATGGCGGCCATCTTGTGATTGGGCCTTGGGGTGGCAGCCATCTTGCGAGAGAAGTCAGACATGGTAGATTTCTTGTGAGCTGGGTCCAATTGGGTGACCATCTTAAACGCGGACTCAGGAAGAATAGTCATTCCGAAAGCAGATTCTGGAAAGGCAGCCACTTTGTGAGCAGGTTCAGGAAAGGTAGCCATCTTGTGAAGGGGCTCTTGAAAGGCAGACATCTTATGAACAGGCTTAGGAGAGGCAGCCATCTTGTGAACAGGCTTTGAAATGGCTGCCATATTGTGAACGGGCTTTGGGATGGCAGCCATCTTATGCTGTAGCTCTAGGCTGGCAGACATCTTGTGCTGAGGCTCGGGGCTAGCAGACATCTTGTGCTGAGGCTCTAGGCTAGCAGACATCTTGTGCTGAGGCTCTAGGCTAGCAGACATTTTGTGCTGTGGCTCTAGGCTGGCAGACATTTTGTGCTGTGGCTCTTCAACAACACTCACAGTAAAGGGAGAGCCACTCAATCGCAGTGCAATGTCTATATAATGTCCTAAAGTCCAATGTGGTTGCTAAAGTGGCATTGAGGAGCTGAATGGTTCAGAAAGTCCTCCATGAAAAAATATCATCAAGCATAGGTCATCCATGGAAGTCTGGTTAGCTAATTTGACAAAGTCTATGACATACTCCTCAAGAGACCACTCACCTTGTTTAAGACGCATAATCTGAGTGGCTGGGTTCATGGTGAACTGCTGGTGGTGAAATAAAGCCGCTGGATCCGGGTTTGGCGAAGTATTCTGTGACAAGCGGGACGACCAAGAGTGAGGATCCAAATGCAAGGCTTTATTATGATGATCGTAGACAGGCAGACAGGGTCGAAAACACCAGCAAACATGAACAGCAAAGATAATCCAATAGCGTAATCCAATAAACAAGCGTGAGTCAAAATCCAGGTGGGCAGTCCAAAGGAAACAATGAAATGAAAACAAGAAACTAGAAAACTATGACTAAGACTGGGAAAACAAAAACAGAACTATGGCTAGGGAAAACAACAAGGAGACTAGGAAAACCTGGGAGCAAGGAATAACGCTTGGTAAAGTCCGCAAATGCAAATCAATACTTCGCGGTGTGAGTGTGTGTGAAGCTGGCTTTTATGGAGGACAAACAGGAAGTAACCAGCGAAGCAGCAGAGGGAGCAGCAACAGTCAGTGAGGGGCAAGACTCCCTCTGCTGGCCTGGTGTGACAGGTGCCAGAATTGGTGTAATATGTTCTCGTTTTTGTGTTCCTGTCAACATAGGAGCAGCAGCATATTCACAAAATAAATAATATGAGATGCACATATAAATCTTGGAGTTCACAAAAGTGATTTATATTCACAAGTAAAAAAAAAAAAATTTGAATTGCAAATAAAAAACATACTTACAAATATTTTTTTTTATTCTACAAACACAACGTTGCCCGGCATTTATATGTGAATTGCGTACTGTGCATTTGTAGATCGCTGCACGTATTTGTGAATTTTGAAACATTTCAAGCTTCAAGACTCAAACGTCTACTTAAGCCAACCAGACACCGGCCACGTGGGGCTGACCAATCGTTGCACGTTCTCGCTCCAACCAATCACATTTAAACTTGTGAGAACATGATATTATGTCGTGGCCACAAGATATTAATTCGTGGGAACCTCATATGTTACATATGTTATATATTATATGTATTATATGTATCATATTTTATCAGTCATATTCGTAATTTTCCCCTTCATTTCGATCTCTTTACTTAATGTTCTGATTGTAGGTTCTGTGACTGGGATATTTACTGGAATGCAGTTCAAAGGTTGAATTTAAAATATATTGTATTTTATTTAGTCTAATTAATAGACAAATGTAGTGTTTCAGTGAAGAGTGAATTATTCATGTAGTTTTGTTTGGAAATCATTTATCGTCACACAGTAAAATAGGCCTACATTCCTTCTATTAACTGGTCGTATTTTTTCCGTATTTGTATTATTATCGTCATCATTATTGTAATTATTACTATTATTATCAGCCTTTTATGTATATATTTTTATACTTTTGTTTATATTCGTTTCCCCCTTAATTTTGATCTCTTAACATTCTATATGGAAATGATACTGTTAAAATATGCTATATAACTGAGTTTTACTGGAATGTAGTTTAAAGGTTGAATTGAACATATATTTTATTTTGTTTTGTCTAATAAATAGACTATATTACATAATACTATACTGAATCATTCACGTATAGTTTCATTTGTAAATGAAAACATGCTCATTTATGGTCACACACGGGCATAAATACAATCATAAAGTCATATAGCATATGTCAAGCATTTTACAGTATCATTTCCATATAGAACGTTAAGAGATCAAAATTAAGGGGGGAAACGAATATAAACTAAAATAAAAATATATACAATAACAATAGGCTAATAATAATAGTAATAATTATAATAATGATGATGATAATAATAATAATACAAATACGGAAAAAAGACGCAGTTAATAGAAGGAATGTAATTTTTACTGTGTAACTATAAATGATTTCTAAATGAAACTACGTGAATAATTCACTCTTCACTGAAACACTATATTTGTCTGTTAATTAGACTAAATAAAATACAATATATGTTAAATTCAACCTTTGAACTGCATTCGAGTAAATATCCCAGTCATAGAACCTACATTCAGAACATTAAGGCAAGGCAAGTTTATTTATATAGCACATTTCATACACAATGGTAATTCAAAGTGCTGTACATAAAAAGGAATTAAAATCACAATAGCATAAAAATCATAAAAATTTAAAATAATAATCACAACAATAAAAACAAAATTAAGAACATTTAAGATGATTTAAAAAAAAGAAAATGATTTCAAATTAATTAATACAGAAATGATTATACATAAAATGATGCAATCTGTTCGGACGTAGCACAGTGCTCATTCAATAAATGCACAACTGAACAGATGAGTTTTGAGTCTGCATTTAAATGTGTCTAATGTATTAGCACATCTGATCTCTTCTGGAAGGTGATTCCAACTGCGGGCGGCATAATAGCTAAAAGCGGATTCCCCTTGTTTTGTGTGAACCCTTGATATTACTGACTCGATCTTATATACAGTAAGCATATCTGCAATGTATGTAGGTCCTAGGCCATTGAGTGCTTTATAAACAAGTAAAAGTACTTTAAAATCTATCCTAAACATAACTGGAAGCCAGTGTAGGGACCTAAGGACTGGTGTAATATGCTCTGATTTTTTGGTTCTAGTCAGAATCCTGGCAGCAGCGTTCTGTATGAGCTGCAGCTGTCTAATGGTCTTCTTGGGAAGGCCGGTGAGGAGACCATTACAATAGTCCACCCTGCTGGTGATAAAGGCATGAACAAGTTTCTCCAAATCTTGACGGGAAACAAAACATCTAATTCTTGCAATGTTTTTGAGATGGTAGTATGCTGATTTAGTTACTGCTTTGACATGGCTACTGAAACTGAGGTCTGACTCCAGAATCACACCCAGATTCTTGACCCCTAGCGTCAAGGTACGCATTTACCTTATGAACTTCATCTTTGTTTCCAAATGCAATGACTTCTGTTTTCTCCTTGTTTAACTGTAAAAAGTTTTGGCACATCCAACTGTTAATTTCATCAATGCATTGGCAGAGGGAGTCAATGGGGCTGTAGTCATTTGGCGATAAGGCTAAGTAAATCTGGGTATCATCTGCATAGCTGTGGTATGCTATTTTGTTCTTTCTCATTATTTGACTTAGTGGGAGCATATACAGGTTGAACAACATCGGCGCCAGAATTGAGCCTTGTGGGACTCCGCATGTCATGGACGTCCACTTAGACTTATGTTCTCCTATACTCACATAATAGCCTCTCCCTTCTAAGTATGACCTGAACCAATTTAGAACCATCCCAGAAAGCCCGACCCAGTTTTCCAGTCTATCTAAAAGAATGTTATGATCGACAGTGTCGAACGCAGCACTGAGATCTAGTAATACCAGCACTGATACTTTGCCAGAATCTGAATTTAGGCGAATATCATTTACTATCTTTATGAGCGCTGTCTCTGTGCTATGATGTTGTCTGAAGCCAGATTGGAAATGGTCCAGGTATCCATTTGAGTTTATGTAGTGATTCAGCTGATTGAAAACAACCTTTTCAATAATCTTGCTTATGAAAGAAAGATTTGATATTGGTCTATAGTTGCTCAATATGGTGTTATCAAGATTTTTCTTTTTCAAAAGGGGCTTAACGGCTGCAGTTTTCAGGGAGTTTGGAAAAGTCCCAGAAAGAAGTGAGGTGTTCACCACTTCTAAAAGATCTGCTTCTAAACAACTAAGCACACTTTTGAAAAAAGATGTGGGAAGTGTGTCAAGGTGGCAGGTTGACGATTTGAGGTGCTTTACTGTTTCTTCCAAAATGTTGCTATCGATTTCTTCAAAAGTAGACATAATGACTTCTTTTTGAAACTGCGGTCGAATCTGTCTGACCTCTGCATAACTTGAGGGTGTGCTAATTGTCTTTCTGATATTATTGATCTTCTCAGAAAAGAAGGAAGCAAACTCATCGCACTTGCTGTCGGAGAGCAGTTCACTAGGGATCTGACTAGGGGGGTTTGTTAGTCTCTCAACGGTAGCAAAAAGAGTGCGAGTGTTGTTTAAGTTCCTGTTTATAAGGTTTGAAAAGAACATTTGTCTAGCTTTACCTAGTTCAGCATTGAAAACATGAAGGCTGTCTTTATAGATGCTATAGTGAATTTCGAGTTTCGTCTTCCGCCACATCCGCTCAGCTTTTCTGCATTGTCTTTTCATACTCTGTACTGCTGTTGATTTTCTCCACGGCGATTTCTGTTTGCCAGAAATTCTGATTTTTACAGGTGCGATGTCATCAATGACATTCTTAACTTTTGAGTTAAAGGACTCCAGGAGAAGATCAACAGAGTCTGCAGAAATGCTTGGCATTGAAGATATAGCCTTCATAAATAGCACACTAGTGTTATCATTAATGCATCTCTTTCTGACAGAGACAGATCTAGATTCAGTGGTAGCAGAGATCAATATATCAAAGAAAATACAGAAGTGATCAGACAGTGCTACATCCTTGATAACAGTGGATGAAATGTTTAGACCCTTACTGATGAGTAAATCAAGAGTGTGTCCATGATTGTGTGTGGGCCCATGCACATGCTGAATCAGGTCAAACGTGTTCAAAACCTTTATAATTTCTTTTGTAGTTTTGCTTTCTGCATTTTACAACATGTGAACATTAAAATCCCCTGCAATAGCAAAACAGTCAAACTCTGAACAAATCATTGATAGCAGTTCTGTGAACTCTTCAACAAAGACTGGACAGTATTTTGGGGGCCTGTAAATGATGATAAACAGAATGCGTGGAGCCCCTTTCAGCACAATCCCTAGATATTCAAAAGACATGTACTGACCAAATGACACTTGCTTGCATTGATAAACATCTTTAAAAAGACCAGCGACGCCACCGCCTCTTCTAACAGCTCTGCAGACACTCATGAAAGTAAAGTCTGGAGGCGCTGCTTCATTGAGGATTGTTGCACTACTGCTGTCTTCTAGCCATGTTTCATTTAGAAACATAAAATCCAGGTTGTTTGTGGTTATAAATTCATTGATCAGAAGTGATTTATTTTTTAGTGAGCGAATGTTTAAAAATGCTAGCTTGATGGCATTACTTTTTGTCTCTAGAGCAATATTAGTTTGATGCAGAATGGGCCTCAGACTAGATGAGTCAACCGTACGGCTTGAGATGGCCTTAGACTTTCTATCACATATTAAAACAGAAATAGGGAAAACTACATGCACATTGGGTTCCCGCTTGTTCTGTAAACATTGCTGAGTGTTGCTGTTATCATAGCGGGGACCCGACACATATCACTGAGAGCTGTTATCAGTTGTTTTTGGTTCACTCACAGCAGACGGAGGAGGGTTTGGGCCCTGACAAAGACAACGTCAGGGCCCAAAGAGCAAAGAGATCGAACTGAAGGGGAAAATAACGACGTATAGCATATAACATAATATCACGTTCCCACGAGTTAAATGTAGTGGCCAAGACAAACATAAGTGAACCGAAGGTGTCCCCTTAAGGTCATTGTAAAACGTGATTGGTTGGAGCGAGAACGTGCAACGATTGGTGAGCCCCACGTGGCCGGTATCTGATTGGCTTAAGTAGAAGGTGGGTGGAGTCCATGCATTTGTGGATTAGTTTGAGTCTTGAAGCTTAAAAAGTTTCAAAATTCACAAATACGCACAGCGATCTACAAATGCACAGTACGCGATTCACATATAAATGCCGGGCAAAGTTGAGTATGTTTTTTAATTGCAATTCAAATTTTTTTTCTTGTGAATATAATTCATGTTTGTGGAACTCTAAGATTTATTTGTGGATCTCAATTTATTTATTTTGTGAATATTCTTGGTTTTTGTCAATCGCTTTACATTTATTTGTTGATCATAATGTATTTATTTGGAATTAAGCAACAATTCTAACTCCATACATAATCGACATTAAGGACTGCACATAAAATTATCTTGACTCACTGAACCTGGGTCAAATGAGTGAGATTGTATAAATGAAATGGTCATTTATGGTACCACTTTAACCCCAATAGATTTGTTTGAGTATTTCAGGTCACGTTTTGGACTTTAATCCCAGCTTTTCTGAGCGTCTTTTTTGAAACAGCCCCCCGAGCTTGATATTAAGACTTGATATGGGCTTGTCCTTTAGAGACAGCTAAATCAATCATCATTTATAGAAAAAAGTTACATGTAATAAAAAATAAAAAAAAATCATTTGTTGTTCAAGTAATTTATTTACAAGCAATATTCTCATTACAATTTCATCAGCTCTAACATAAAAAAGCATGCGGTATCTGTGGTATTTATCACATTAAATTGATGGATGTAATTTTGTATCCGGATTAATTTAGATGTAGCTTTAGTGTCCACTGGCTGTTTTATTTGCTTATCAAACACTTTAAATGACTAAATGTAGTCAGCATGCAGTAGCTAAATGTGATCACTTACATATCAAGGTTTGTGCAAATAACTTTCACATTTCTTAGATACTTTTGCATAATTAGCCTAAGTGCTAGAAATCAAGGGTTTTAATATTAGAAGCAGATATTGGGTTTAATGTTACAGAAAAATAAAAAAAAATTAGGCTAATTCCATATTATTGTTACAACTTAAATGCATGATCTCATAATAACAAATGCTCAGTGTGAACGCAGGATATTGAAGGAAGCGTTAGTATTTGTCATGTGATCTTAACACTTCTGTCAAATGTCTTAACATTTCTACACTCGTGTGTCATTTCTGTAGTGAATTCAGCTTTGAGAATGAAAACCAACCTCTTTGTTCCTCAGCATCTTCATGTTTGACTCTAAATGTTTCTTCAATCTTCATGTCTTCACTCTCCTCTTTAATAAACGCCATCTTTATAATAGTGTGTCAAATGGATCTCTGTTGATTCTCCAGGAGTTTTTCTGTGTTTGTACACTTTGTCCTGTTTAAGATGAGAATAATTAAAAGAAAGAAAAATTAATGCAAACTAAATCTCTGTGTGAGTCTCAATCAGCTGCTAGTTCAGTAGTCAGTACATTAGTAAGACAATCAGAGAGTTAATAGACTTCTTTATAAAATTTATAAAATATACAAATTACCAAGAAGGTTCATATTTAGGTAGGCTATTTTTGATTTAGATAAGGTATTCAATTATTTGTTCATATCTAATATATTACACTCTCATGAAATCATTCTCGGTTGTGATTCACTCGTTTGTGTTTGTTGTTGTCGTTTGTAGTCCGCGTGCCGCTGAATCGAATCACTGAATCATTCACAAATGATTTGATTCAAATGATTCGGATTCTCAGTTTCTCTCATCACTTCTTATCATCACACGATTGATTCATGATTTAAGGAGAGAAATGAGACGCACATTCTCTGTTACTAACGTCTTCAGTAACACTAAATAAAGCATTACAACGTTAGATTTAATAATGATGCATTTATTTTACATAGCTTGTAAAAACGCTTTATTTGATGTAACGATTAGCGTTGATTTAAAAACTTTAAAACCACGAACCTTTCTTCAGGTGAATCACAACAGATGAGGAGCGCGCGCAGCTTTATGACGTCACATCACCGGAACAAAATAAAAGTCCCATTGGTGCACTGCTCTCTAGAATCACAAATATATCATGGAAATGTTGTATATAGAATAGAATTTCGTACTCATATGATGATGCTTTTCTAAAGTCATTAACATTGTGAATGTATTAATGTTATTCTCTTTTTTAATGTACATTTATAACACTTTGTTTTATGTTGATATATACCGTTACAAATGTTTCAGTGTGTGTTCACTGACTGCATATTGGGTGAAAACGACATGAAATGTGTGAATGGTATGGCCATAAAAGACTGATGCTGTGCTAATTGTGTTTAGAGTTTTGAAAATGTGACAACTGTTTGGACAAACGCTTGTTAGCGACTGAAAAAAACTGTAATAGATTTGAATAAGAAGTGTTTGCAGAACAGTGCAGTGTGGAATCATCTGCATCCATGACAACAGTTGAATGTTTCACAATAAAAGGTAAATCATTTGTAAAGATCGAGTATAGCAAAGGCCCAAGGCAACTACCCTGAGGCTCACCGCAATGTATTGTTTTAGTAGATGAATATTGACCATTAAAGAACACCCGAAGCAGTATTTTATGATCTATCAGGTCAAATGCTGCACAAAAGTCCAACATCACTGCTCCTACTAATCTGTTTGCATCGATTTCTTCTAACCAATTGTCGGTCATATGAGTTAAAGCAGTACATGTGGAGTGACCCTCTCGATATGCATGCTGGTACTTAGTGATCAGCCTATTAGAGAAAAAAATATTTATAAACTTGTTCAAAAGCAATCTTTTCCATGACTTTACTAAATAGAGGTAATAGACTGATAGGTTGGCTATTCTGTCCTGTAAATGTGGCTGTTTTATTTGCTGAGGTATTTGGACACATACAAGATCGAAATTTCTCTGCCTTATTAATGAAATAATTGTTGAAATAATTAGCAATTCCCTCTGGATCTGTAATGAACACTCCATCATTTTCAACATATGAAGCAGCTGAGTGCTTACTCCAGCCCATTATTTGATTTAAAGTGTTCCATAAATTTTTACCATCATTTTTTACTTCATTAATCTTTTCCTGGATACTGGAAATACTCTTTTTTTCTTCTTTCTATTCATTTTAACTACTTTATTTCTAAGAGTTCGATATTGTTCTCGATCAGCTAGTTCGCAAGAAATATTATCTTTTATTTTAGCATTGTCCCTCAACAGCATTACGGTTTTAAGATTTTTATCCAACAAAGGGGCACTTTTATTTCTCACAGCTCTTTTTCTGAGAGGAGCATGCTTGTCGACTATTTTCATTAGTATGTCCATAAACCTATTAAGGGCTGAGTCAGGGTCACGATCTTCACACACTTCTGTCCAGTCCACACCTTGGATTTCACCCACATACTGCTCTTGGTTGAAATATCTATAAGTTCTTTTATGAATTATTTTACATCCGCCTTTAGGCAATTTAGTTTTCCTTGTGACTCCTATGATATTATGGTCACTACAACCAGAAGGCACAGAGACTGCTTTGGAGCATTGTTCAAAAGCGTTTGTAAATATATGATCTATACATGTGGCAGATGACACCAGTGTACTGGTGGCAACCCTAGTGGGTTGAGTTATGATTTGTTTTAGGCCACATATTACAGCTGTAGAATTAAGCTTCTTGTGCATTGGACAATTTGGTGACAACCAGTCAATGTTAAGATCACCTTAAATAAATATCTCTCTGTTTTGATCACAAACAATATCAAACATTTCGCATACGTCATCCAAATATTGAGTATTAGCACTGGGAGGTCTATATACACACCCAACTAACATAGGCTTTATGTGTGGTAAATAAACTTGTACCCATAATGCTTCAATATTCTGCCATATGAGGTCATTTCGAACATTAACTGGGATGTTATCCTTAACATAGAATGCAACACAACCACGTCTATTTCTGTTCCTCCTAAATAATCTATAACCATCTATTTTCACATCAGCATCCGTAAAGCTAGAATCTAAGTGTGTTTTAGAAAAAGCTAGAATTTCAATACTATTAGACTGCAAAATCTGATATTTTTCATTGGTTTTGAAATCTGATATATATCATATATATGTTGGCTATGATGTTTTTGCCTTACAGGTCTTTACAAGTCACTTGACTGAAAACACATAACTGCAAAATAGCATATTTTGACTAATACAAACCATCAGCAGTCACTGAACAGCATCCCTCTTGTATGCTCCCATCTTCTTCATCACAGTCATACATTTTTCTGTGGAATTTCAAAGTACAGCTTTGCAGTGTTGTGGTAAACACATGGTACATAAATATATATTGTATGAAAATTTTTAAGGATCTATCCCAGTTTTTCCTAAGTTCTTGCCATGAAACTCGGGTAATCTTTCTTGCTCAAGAGCTATTAAAATTTTGCTAATCTTGGCAAGTTGCATGGTCTTCTCAGGCAGTTGATAGAACTCACAATGGATTTTTATGTTGTGCCCAAGAAAGTTTGCAGGTGTTCCATCTCGGTGTCCATCGTATTCAGTACTGTTGAAAGGGTTGCAGCTTTCGCAGCCTGGTAGATGTCAGTCCCTAATGTAAAGGATGTCTCTGAGACTGAGCGTATTCAAGTCTTGTCTGCCATTTTTGGGCAGCTACAACCACTTCACATTTCTTAATTTTTCAGTTGTTCTGGCTGTAACAAAGTCAAGACGAGCTGTGATTTTACATGAATTATTTTAACGTGTTAATAAATAACCACATAGGAACAAATGATTGATGCACTAGTAACATTATAGTAACTATTTTTGGATTGTGTTTTACTATCATTTGGTGTATGGTCACTTGGAGTATCCCATCTTAGAAGCAGCTAGTTTTTCTTTTTTGGCCCATGATTCCTCTGCAAATGCAATATCCCTTAAGTTCAGAGGTTTCTGGAGGAGTTTTAAAGAAAAGCCATGCTGCATTATATGCTCAACGTATCTTCCTTGCAAAGGAGTACATTTTGCTTACAAAGATACCTGGCCACAGTCTACAAGCTTTTCAGTAGGATGTGTTGCTTAACACAAAAAAAAAAATCATCCTTCTACATGGCAATTTGTTGTCTTGTCTAAAAGGCATTCTATTCTATTCTATTCTGAAGAATCTGTGTTTAAAGTTAAACTCCACTTTTAACAGTAGTACCTAAACTCCTTATTAATATTACATGAAAGTCATGACTACATTAAATTCATCACATACTACTGAAAGGGGGAATCACATGCTCAATTTAAGTCAGTTTTTCAATAAAGATTTACCTGGCCAGCAACTTGGACAGTTTTTAATTTTGGACCACCATGTGTTTGAGTTTAACACGTCTGCACTAGGCTTTAACTGTGTGAAAGAGAACCTTCAAGTTGCATTTGGTGTTTAAACTCTGTTTAGAGATCGGTAAACCCTTTATTTCAGAAATCTGGTTTAAATCCCTCTTTTCAAAAATAAAAGCATGTGAAAAATATATTATGATCTTCTGTCAAAAATGTCACTCAATCAGGACGGGTAAATGTGTTGACCCTATTAAAACGGTAGTGTTAATTGTACACGCCAAAATGATGGCTTCATCCCGCATGGCTGCCTCATTGTGTTTTTTTTTTAAGATTGCCAAGCCACTCCTCCTTCTTCATATCAAAGGCCTGCAGCCTCTTCATCAAACGTGCCTTCTTGGGCTGCTCTGCCCCACAGGCCTTACAAACCTTAGTGGCACAGGGCATGACCTGGGGGCATTGGGGCATTTCTTTTTATTAGAAACCATGTTGTCTGAGAAAAAAGAAAGAAAAAAGAGAAAGTTATTTATGTATAATATAGGCTACCCATTGAAACATTCTGAATTAATATCACACTATAAGGTTTAAAATCACACTATGCAAGGGATGCTATGTGCTTTCTTAATTTCAATGGTCAAATTGTCTGAACTAGTCATTCTTCTGAGTTTTGAACTTTGTTCGTGATGACATTGTGTTAAGGGTTAACATTTCTCTTTTTAAGATTTTTAACTGCCATTTACACAATAATACAGTGTGTGTGTGTGTGTGTGTGTGTGTGTGTGTGTGTGTGTGTGTGTGTGTGTGTGTGTGTGTGTGTGTGTGTGTGTGTGTGTGTCCACAAGGATAGGAATACCAGTAGATTTTGACCTTGTGGGGACATTTCTCAGGTCCCCATGAGGAAACAGGCTTTTAAATCATGCACAATGAGTTTTTTTGAGGAAGTAAAAGTGTGCACAATCTCCTGTGAGGGCTAGGTTTAGGTGTAGGGTAGGTGTATGGCGATAGAAGGTACGGTTTGTACAGTATAAAAACCATTACGCCTATGGAATGTCCCCATAAAACATGTAAACCCAACATGTGTGTGTGTGTGTGTGTGTGTGTGTGTGTGTGTGTGTGTGTGTGTGATAGATCTATCTATCTATCTATCTATCTATCTATCTATCTATCTTCAAACCTTATCTCTCTATCTATCTATCTATCTATCTATCTATCTATCTATCTATCTATCTATCTATCTATCTTCAAACCGTATCTCTCTATCTATCTATCTTCAAACCTTATCTATCTATCTATCTATCTATCTATCTATCTATCTATCTATCTATCTATCTTCAAACCTTATCTATCTATCTATCTATCTATCTATCTATCTATCTTCAAACCTTATCTATCTATCTATCTATCTATCTATCTATCTATCTATCTATCTATCTATCTATCTATCTATCTTCAAACCTTATCTATCTATCTATCTATCTATCTTCAAACCTTATCTATCTATCTATCTATCTATCTATCTATCTATCTATCTATCTATCTATCTATCTATCTATCTTCAAACCTTATCTATCTATCTATCTATCTATCTATCTATCTATCTATCTATCTATCTATCTATCTTCAAACCTTATCTATCTATCTGTCTATCTATCTATCTATCTATCTTCAAACCTTATCTATCTATCTATCTATCTATCCATCTATCTATCTATCTATCTATCTATCTATCTATCTATCTATCTATCTATCTATCTATCTATCTATCCATCTATCTATCTATCTATCTATCTATCTATCTATCTTCAAACCTTATCTATCTATCTATCTATCTATCTATCTATCTATCTATCTATCTATATATCTATCTTCAAACCTTATCTATCTATCTATCTATCTATCTATCTATCTATCTATCTATCTATCTATCTATCTATCTATCCATCATCTATCTATCTATCTATCTATCTTCAAACCTTATCTATCTATCTATCTATCTATCTGCTAAAATCATGCTAGCGACTTGCTAGTAATGCTAAATAATGCTAAAATCATGCTAGCGACTTGCTAGTCATACTACAATCATGCTAACGACTTGCTAGTAATGCTAAAATCATGCTAGCGACTTGCTAGTCTTGCTAAAATTATGCTAGCGACTTGCTAGTAATGCTAAAATCATGCTAGCGACTTGCTAGTCATGCTAAAATCATGCTAGCGACTTGCTAGTAATGCTAAAATCATGCTAGCGACTTGCTAGTCATGCTAAAATAATGCTAGCGACTTGCTAGTCATGTTAAAATAATGCTAAAATCATGCTAGCAACTTGCTAGTCATGCTAAAATCATGCTAGCGACTTGCTAGTAATGCTAAAATCATGCTAGCGACTTGCTAGTCATGCTAAAATTATGCTAGCGATTTGCTAGTAATGTTAAAATCATGCTAGCGACTTGCTAGTCATGCTAAAATTATGCTAGCGACTTGCTAGTCGTGCTAAAAATCATGCTAACGACTTGCTAGTCATACTACAATCATGCTAACGACTTGCTAGTCTTGCTAAAATTATGCTAGCGACTTGCTAGTAATGCTGAAATCATGCTAGCGACTTGCTAGTCATGCTAAAATCATGCTAACGACTTGCTAGTAATGCTAAAATCATGCTAGCGACTTGCTAGTCATGCTAAAATTATGCTAGCGACTTGCTAGTAATGTTAAAATCATGCTAGCGACTTGTTAGTAATGCTAAAATCATGCTAGCGACTTGCTAGTCATGCTAAAATCATGTTAAAATCATGCTAGCGACTTGCTTGTTTTGCTAAAATCATGCTAGCGACTTGCTAGTAATGCTAAAATAATGCTAGCGACTTGCTAGTCATGTTAAAATAATGCTAAAATCATGCTAGCAACTTGCTAGTCATGCTAAAAAAATGCTAAAGTAATGCTAGCCACTTGCTAGTCGTGCTAAAATCATGCTAGCGACTTGTTAGTCGTGCTAAAAATAATGCTAACGACTTGCTAGTCTTGCTAAAATTATGCTAGTGACTTGCTAGTCTTGCTAAAATTATGCTAGCGACTTGCTAGTAATGCTAAAATCATGCTAGCTACTTGCTAGTAATGCTAAAATCATGCTAGCTATTTGCTAGTCATGCTAAATAATGCTAAAATCATGTTAGCGACTTGCTAGTCGTGCTAAAATCATGCTAGCGACTTGCTAGTCGTGCTAAAATCATGCTAGCGACTTGCTAGTCTTGCTTAAATCATGCTAGCGATTTGCTAGTCTTGCTAAAATTATGCTAGCGACTTGCTAGTTTTGCTGAAATCATGCTAGCGACTTGCTAGTCATGCTAATATCATGTTAGCGACCTGCTAGTCATGTTAAAATCATGCTAGCTACTTGCTAGTCATGTTAAATAATGCTAAAATCATGCTAGCGACTTGCTAGTCGTGCTAAAATTATGCTAGCGACTTGCTAGTAATGCTAAAATCATGCTAGCGACTTGCTAGTCATGCTAAAATCATGCTAGCGACTTGCTAGTCATGCTAAAATCATGCTAGCTACTTGCTAGTCATGCTAAATAATGCTAAAATCATGCTAGCGACTTGCTAGTCGTGCTAAAATCATTACATTTACATTTACATTTATTCATTTAGCAGACGCTTTTATCCAAAGCGACTTACAATTGGGAATACAACAAATAATTCATCCTAAGGAGGCAGATCGACATAGGAAGTGCTCAAAAGTACCATATGTCATCGACTTGCTAGTCATGTTAAAATCATGCTAGCGATTTGCTGGTCTTGCTAAAATTATGCTAGCGACTTGCTAGTTTTGCTAAAATCATGCTAGCGACTTGCTAGTCATGCTAAAATAATGCTAGCGACTTGCTAGTCATGTTAAAATAATGCTAAAATCATGTTAGCAACTTGCTAGTCATGCTAAAATAATACTAAAATCATGCTAGCGACTTGCTAGTCGTGCTAAAATAATGTTAGCGACTTGCTAGTCATGTTAAAATAATGCTAAAATCATGCTAGCAACTTGCTAGTCATGCTAAAATAATGTTAAAATCATGCTAGCGACTTTGCTAGTCGTGCTAAAATTATGCTAGCGACTTGCTAGTAATGCTAAAATCATGCTAGCGACTTGCTAGTCATGCTAAAATCATGCTAGCGACTTGCTAGTAATGCTAAAATCATGCTAGCGACTTGCTAGTCATGCTAAAATAATGCTAGCGACTTGCTAGTCATGTTAAAATAATGCTAAAATCATGCTAGCAACTTGCTAGTCATGCTAAAATCATGCTAGCGACTTGCTAGTAATGCTAAAATCATGCTAGCGACTTGCTAGTCATGCTAAAATTATGCTAGCGACTTGCTAGTAATGTTAAAATCATGCTAGCGACTTGCTAGTCATGCTAAAATTATGCTAGCGACTTGCTAGTCGTGCTAAAAATCATGCTAACGACTTGCTAGTCATACTACAATCATGCTAACGACTTGCTAGTCTTGCTAAAATTATGCTAGCGACTTGCTAGTAATGCTGAAATCATGCTAGCGACTTGCTAGTCATGCTAAAATCATGCTAACGACTTGCTAGTAATGCTAAAATCATGCTAGCGACTTGCTAGTCATGCTAAAATTATGCTAGCGACTTGCTAGTAATGTTAAAATCATGCTAGCGACTTGTTAGTAATGCTAAAATCATGCTAGCGACTTGCTAGTCATGCTAAAATCATGTTAAAATCATGCTAGCGACTTGCTTGTTTTGCTAAAATCATGCTAGCGACTTGCTAGTAATGCTAAAATAATGCTAGCGACTTGCTAGTCATGTTAAAATAATGCTAAAATCATGCTAGCAACTTGCTAGTCATGCTAAAAAAATGCTAAAGTAATGCTAGCCACTTGCTAGTCGTGCTAAAATCATGCTAGCGACTTGTTAGTCGTGCTAAAAATAATGCTAACGACTTGCTAGTCTTGCTAAAATTATGCTAGCGACTTGCTAGTCTTGCTAAAATTATGCTAGCGACTTGCTAGTAATGCTAAAATCATGCTAGCTACTTGCTAGTAATGTTAAAATCATGCTAGCTATTTGCTAGTCATGCTAAATAATGCTAAAATCATGCTAGCGACTTGCTAGTCGTGCTAAAATCATGCTAGCGACTTGCTAGTCGTGCTAAAATCATGCTAGCGACTTGCTAGTCTTGCTTAAATCATGCTAGCGATTTGCTAGTCTTGCTAAAATTATGCTAGCGACTTGCTAGTTTTGCTGAAATCATGCTAGCGACTTGCTAGTCATGCTAATATCATGTTAGCGACCTGCTAGTCATGTTAAAATCATGCTAGCTACTTGCTAGTCATGTTAAATAATGCTAAAATCATGCTAGCGACTTGCTAGTCGTGCTAAAATTATGCTAGCGACTTGCTAGTAATGCTAAAATCATGCTAGCGACTTGCTAGTCATGCTAAAATCATGCTAGCGACTTGCTAGTCATGCTAAAATCATGCTAGCTACTTGCTAGTCATGCTAAATAATGCTAAAATCATGCTAGCGACTTGCTAGTCGTGCTAAAATCATTACATTTACATTTACATTTATTCATTTAGCAGACGCTTTTATCCAAAGCGACTTACAATTGGGAATACAACAAATAATTCATCCTAAGGAGGCAGATCGACATAGGAAGTGCTCAAAAGTACCATATGTCATCGACTTGCTAGTCATGTTAAAATCATGCTAGCGATTTGCTGGTCTTGCTAAAATTATGCTAGCGACTTGCTAGTTTTGCTAAAATCATGCTAGCGACTTGCTAGTCATGCTAAAATAATGCTAGCGACTTGCTAGTCATGTTAAAATAATGCTAAAATCATGTTAGCAACTTGCTAGTCATGCTAAAATAATACTAAAATCATGCTAGCGACTTGCTAGTCGTGCTAAAATAATGTTAGCGACTTGCTAGTCATGTTAAAATAATGCTAAAATCATGCTAGCAACTTGCTAGTCATGCTAAAATAATGTTAAAATCATGCTAGCGACTTTGCTAGTCGTGCTAAAAATCATGCTAGCGACTTGCTAGTCATGTTAAAATCATGCTAGCGACTTGCTAGTCTTGCTAAAATTATGCTAGCGACTTGCTAGTAATGCTAAAATCATGCTAGCGACTTGCTAGTCATGCTAAAATCATGCTAGCTATTTGCTAGTCATGCTAAATAATGCTAAAATCATGCTAGCGACTTGTTAGTCGTGCTAAAATCATGCTAGCGACTTGCTAGTCGTGCTAAAATCATGCTAGCGACTTGCTAGTCTTGCTTAAATCATGCTAGCGATTTGCTAGTCTTGCTAAAATTATGCTAGCGACTTGCTAGTTTTGCTGAAATCATGCTAGCGACTTGCTAGTCGTGCTAAAATCATGCTAGCGACTTGCTAGTCATGCTAAAATCATGCTAGCGATTTGCTAGTCTTGCTAAAATTATGCTAGCGACTTGCTAGTTTTGCTAAAATCATGCTAGCGACTTGCTAGTCATGCTAAAATAATGCTAGCGACTTGCTAGTCATGTTAAAATAATGCTAAAATCATGCTAGCAACTTGCTAGTCATGCTAAAATAATGCTAAAATCATGCTAGCGACTTGATAGTCGTGCTAAAATCATGCTAGCGACTTGCTAGTCATGCTAAAATTATGCTAGCGACTTGCTAGTTTTGCTAAAATCATGCTAGCGACTTGCTAGTCATGCTAAAATAATGTTAGCGACTTGCTAGTCATGTTAAAATAATGCTAAAATCATGCTAGCAACTTGCTAGTCATGCTAAAATAATGCTAAAATCATGCTAGCGACTTGCTGGTCATGTTAAAATCATGCTGGCGACTTGCTAGTCATGTTAAAATCATGCTAGCGACTTGCTAGTCATGCTAAAAATCATGCTAGCGACTTGCTAGTCATGTTAAAATCATGCTAGCGACTTGCTAGTCATGCTAGAATCATGTTAGCGACTTGCTAGTCATGCTAGAATCATGCTAGCGACTTGCTAGTCGTGCTAAAATCATGCTAGTGACTTGCTAGTCGTGCTAAAATCATGCTAACGACTTGCTAGTAATGCTAAAATCATGCTAGCGACTTGCTAGTCATGTTAAAAATCATGCTAGCGACTTGCTAGTCTAGCAAAAATCATGCTAGTGACTTGCTAGTCGTGCTAAAATTATGCTAGCGACTTGCTAGTAATGCTAAAATCATGCTAGCGACTTGCTAGTCATGCTAAAATCATGCTAGCGACTTGCTAGTCATGCTAAAATCATGCTAGCGACTTGCTAGTCATGCTAAAATCATACTAGCTACTTGCTAGTCATGCTAAATAATGCTAAAATCATGCTAGCGACTTGCTAGTCGTGCTAAAATCATGCTAGCGATTTGCTAGTCGTGCTAAAATCATGCTAGCGATTTGCTAGTCTTGCTAAAATTATGCTAGCGACTTGCTAGTTTTTGCGAAAATCATGCTAGCGACTTGCTAGTCATGCTAAAATAATGCTAGCGACTTGTTAGTCATGTTAAAATAATGCTAAAATCATGCTAGCAACTTGCTAGTCATGCTAAAATAATGCTAAAATCATGCTAGCGACTTGCTAGTCGTGCTAAAATCATGCTAGCGACTTGCTAGTCATGCTAAAATTATGCTAGCGACTTGCTAGTTTTGCTAAAATCATGCTAGCGACTTGCTAGTCATGCTAAAATAATGTTAGCGACTTGCTAGTCATGTTAAAATAATGCTAAAATCATGCTAGCGACTTGCTAGTCGTGCTAAAAATCATGCTAGCGACTTGCTGGTCATGTTAAAATCATGCTAGCGACTTGCTAGTCATGCTAAAAATCATGCTAGCGACTTGCTAGTCATGTTAAAATCATGCTAGCGACTTGCTAGTCATGCTAGAATCATGCTAGCGACTTGCTAGTCATGTTAAAATAATGCTAAAATTACGCTAACGACTTGCTAGTCGTTCTAAAATCATGCTAGCGACTTGCTAGTCATGCTAAAATCATGTTAGCGACTTACTAGTCATGTTAAAATCATGCTAACGACTTGCTAGTCGTTCTAAAATCATGCTAGCGACTTGCTAGTCATGTTAAAATCATGCTAGCAACTTACTAGTCATGTTAAAATCATGCTAGGGACTTGCTAGTCATGTTAAAATAATGCTAAAATCATGCTAGCGACTTGCTAGTCTTGCTAAAATCATGCTAAGGACTTGCTAGTCATGTTAAAATCATGCTAGCGACTTGCTAGTCATGCTTTTTAAATGTTTGTCTAATTGAATGCTATTGAGCTTTTTAGATACATGTTTCTATAGTATGAAAATCTATACTGAAGTACAAAGAAAAATTATATGCACATTTTTATCTGCATTATAAGTATTTTTGAGCAATGTGATTTTGTTTCATATTTCATTACCATGGTAGGTAATTTGTCAATTTATTAGACAGTGATAGAATATATATTTTTGTCCAGCGTATTTTTCTAATGCATCATTTTGCATGTAATGGCCACACAATATTTTATCGTTATAAAAGGATCAAGAAAGCCAAAAGAAAGATAAAAGTTATTATACTCAAAATGTAATTTTATTCAGCTAATGTCCATTTGGATCGCACTTAGTCTGGAACCTCACCCTTAAGCAAGTCAAACTGGAGTAAAAAACTCAGAATTACTTAATCTTGGGATCACTGGAACACACAAGCCTTTCCACCACGTCAAGGTGGCGATCCTTGGAAAGGACATTCACTCCCCATTCATTCCTTATCTAACACACACACACGCACATGCACATGCACACATGCACGCATGCTCGCACACACATGCACACACACAATTTATATCTAACACATTCACACACGTGCACACAAGAAGTAGACAAAATGTCAACAGTTAAGTAATTAGAGGTTATGGTTAGGGTTAAGCATTATTTTTCCTTAAAATAAAGATGTCATCTTACAGAAGTGTTGAATGTTTGATGCAGATTTTGATATATTTGATGTATCTATTCTAAAACACAATATACCGGATCATGATAGCTGTAATATGTCTGTAGAACTCCAGCTCTGACGTTTGAGTTTGCTCCGCTTATGAACACAGGATCTAGAAGAGTGTTTTTTTCTGTTGTTCCGGTGCTGATTAGCTGTGTGTATCCTTTATCTTCAAACATATTGAGAATAGGTTTGTTGCAATGAGAAAGCTGATCTTCATTGAAGTCACCACAGATGATTAGAGGCCTTAAATCGATGATCTCCAGAGATGTCAAGAGGGCGTTCAGATGTGCCAAAAACTCTGCCAAATTATAACTTGGTGGTCTGTAGATTACAGCAAGAAGTGCTTGTTTGGGGGCTTGTATCTTCAAAACCAAATATTCCAAGTCAGTAACATTCTGCATGTACATCAGAGGACAAACCTGAAAGCTGTTCTTCACATAAATTGCCACTCCACCACCATTCTTGTTTGCCAAATGTGCATAGTTTGTGTAGGATGCATGCCTGTTGCGTTTGTACATGGTGTATCCATCCAAATGTAGATGAGCAGGAACAGCTGAGCCTGACAGGTGTGTTTCAGTGAGGCACAAAACATCAGCCAAGAGAAGCTCATGGTGGCATTTTAAATCCTCCATATGACACTCCAGTCCCTCTGTGTTATGATGAATGATTTTAAGAGCTGAATTCAGGTTGGAGTCCTGTACAATATGTAGGATGGGCTGGATACTGTGAAAATCTGCTTTTGGCATGTTCTCCAAGGAGGCACTTATTTCTGGATCACAGAAAATTTTCTTTTCATCAAAGTCATTAATGTGCAGTCCACTGAGTGATGTTGTTCTGCTGAGTGCAACGTATGCCATGCCTGATTCGAATATGTGCTTCAGAGATACAACAGCGCGATCAGCCGTCATTCCTTGCACTTTATGGATGGTACATGCGAAAGCAAGCTTCATGGGAAATTGTCTTCGAACTGTTCCTTTTCTTTTCAGTGGTTCCTCTGACCTCTCAATATAGACAATGTTGTCATCTCCACCAGGTGCTTTGTTGCGATGTTTCTGTCCAGCAGTCACATTGTCTAAATGAAGACCAATGAATTGAACATATCCATCTCGGGGATGGGTTGTTATAGTCGCGACCTTGGCAAAGGTGCCATTAACCAAACCATCTGACACATCAATATTTCTGGTTAGCATCACTCGTGCACCAATAGCAATCTGCAGTGTGTCAATAAGGTCACGATTGTCTCCTTTAAATGGTGCCGCTTGCCTTTTCATTTCACCTGTTCTGGGATCTTTCTTGTAATCATGTGCATCGATGTTAATGATATTTGAAAAGCGGGAGGATATGGCTTCACTGTTATGATTGTCTACCTCTTTATTGGTTGCATAGATGTGTAATGCATCAGTGGGACACTCTTCAGGGGAGGATCTTATGACAGTTTCTAACATGCACCTGTCTGCATCAGTCAGCTTCTCGTGCTTATTTTTTACTCTCAGTCTGTTGAGCAGCTCAGCGTATGCAAGATCATCTCTCTGTCTCATGATCTGTGTCATAGTTGTCATTTGAAAATGATCTGCCCAGAAGTCCAGCACATGGTCCTCATACACACAGAGTGGTTTTGCTCTTCCCAGAGGCGGTAGCTGGAAAAAATCTCCAACAGCAAGTATAGATAATCCACCAAAAGGTTTCTGGTTTCCTTTAATCTGTTGCAGTCTCCAGTTCACATAGGCAAACAACTGTTTAGACACCATTGATATTTCATCGATAATTAAAATGTGTGCATTAGAAAGGTCTGCCCTGATTTCATCCAAGCTGTTTCCCAGGCCTTGGTATGGAGGCTTCAAGCTTCTCGGGAGTTTCAGAAGACAGTGCAGTGTTTTACCAGAGATGTTAAAGGCTGCAGTTCCTGTGAATGCTGTTAAAAGAACGGTTGGCTTGGAAATGTCAGTATGCTCTCGTATGCATGGAAGTCTGCGTAAAATCTTGGTTGCTTCTGCATAAATAGATTTGATAACGTGTGATTTACCAACTCCTGCTCCTCCATTCAAAAAATACAGAAATTGTTGTGGGTTTTCACCAGAGACACATCTTTTGCACCAGTCTCGGACTGCATAGAATATGGAAGCTTGTGTTTGATTCAAACTCTGGTACATTTTGCGAATCTGTGCATGATTTTGTTGGGTAGCTTCCACGAGTGGCATAGCTGTGTTACTGACAGAGGTAGATGCTGTGTATTCAGGAATATCGTCCTGCTCGTTCACATCATTAGGATCAGTGGGTTCACGGTCTGATATGCTCTCCAAACGGACCATCTCATTTGCTGGAGCCAATGTAGTCCATGCATCTTCAACTGGACCATTCTGTTCAAAATCCTCAATAGCCTGTTCAATAGCCTCGTTATGCTTTTCATATTTCTCACGGTTTTCATTTACAATATTGCACACACGCTGCAGTTCATCAGTTCCTGGTAGTTTTACTGAAGCAAATGCATAAAATGATTCGTATGTCTGGAATCTGGCCGACTTCAGCTGCTCATCTGAGCGATATGGCAAGTAAAGCTTTAGAAGCGTTCCATAGAACTTTTCTGGGTTTTTCTGCTGTGAAAAACGGGCAAATCTGATGACAGCAGGTTTTCCTCTTGTTCTTTTCTGTATGTGTCCCAAGTTTTTTTGAAGTGGCAAAACATTTTTACCTTTTTTCTGTCCTGCATAAACAATGCGATATTCACTTGCAAATTCAGCCATGCACATGTTCTCAAATTCAGGTCTGTTTGGTCTGGCCTTGTACTTGTCTGGCAATCCTGTCATCCACACATTCTCTATGTCATCATCCATGGTCTGCAAGCAGCTCATTGGTAAACTCATCTTTACAGCGTTGTCATCAGTAGGTATGAATATGACAGCTCGTGATGATGATTTCAATTTCAGACTGCATGTGCGAGCGACTGCCTCCTGAGCACTGACTTCTCTGTTCTTTGAATATGCATTCATGACCTGCTTCATGCACTCACGTTCAGACAGGTTATCATGGCTTGAGTCTTTTATCACTTTCTTAAGGTAATCACTCATCTCATGTTCAGCTTTTGAAATGTACGATAGAATATACATGATGCAGCTGTAGGGGTTCAGAATGAACTGTATGTCCATGTTTGCATCCCAGGCTCTTAACAGCATTGGATTATAGCCGTTCACCCAGCAGTCCTGTGGTCGTCTCTCCATAACTATCGAACTTGATGTAGAAATAGTATCGATATGTTTCTCATACTCTTCATAGGTCATGTTTACTTTATCAAGTAGCTGTGTAACGCTATCAAAACTCTGAGTTGAGTCATTCAGTAGATCCCACACCTTCTGTAGCTGTTTTTTTGCAAAACTGGCATCATTTATTTCCTCTGCTTTATTCCCTTCATCAGACTGATCTGCAGGAGGAGGCCTGGGTCGGGATATCATGGTTCTAGAAATGGGTGGTTTAGGAAATCCAAACCGGCAGTGCTTTTTGTTCTTTCTACAGGATTTTGAGTGGTTACGACTGTGCATCTGCACTTCACTCACAATTCTATGTAGTTCTGGGTCTCTGTCTGGGTCTGGTAATTTGCATGAGATGTATTTATCAATGAAATCACACACATCCTGATCTTGATCTTTTTCAAACTCTGGAGCATCTTTCACCCAAAATAAGCAGTGAATGTGTGGAGAGCCACGTAGCTGGAACTCTACTCTGTAAAAAAAGTCAATTACTTCGCCGATAGGTTGAGCAGGGGAATTGATCAAATCTCTCATCAAGGCTTCAACTCGTTTCTCAAACATCCTCATTGCTGTCACAGGGTTACTTCTGAGGATTTCACATTTTTCAGACCAGTCTAATTCAGCAAAGTTCACAGTTTCACCTTGTTGTGCTTTAATAGCAGTAATCACATCAGGCCATCTCATCTCAGCAGCACTAAACGTACAGAAAAATGTAGGAGTGCCCAGCTGTCTCAGCATAGCAAACAGATCTCGGAGAGATTTCTCCCAGTATGCTGGAGTCCCTCTTAATGGTTGCATGAATCGTGTAGCTTCCTTATTTATTACAAGCTTTTCTAGCTCCTGTCTGTCCTGCAGCATTGAACAGTTTATTCTGCGTCCATCACGGGTCATGGGTTTTCCTTTCCGTAGTTGGATAGACATACTAGATGTGGCCATGTGCATTTCAGTTACAAACTGCGCAAAGAAGATATAGTTGGTATCTTTCGCACAACGATTGTCAATAGAGAATAGTCTGGAGTTAAAGTATCTGCTGGGAGAAACATGTTTTGCTCTTCCAGGCTCATCAAAGGTGTTCGTGCCATCTGGAAACTGCACTGGAAATGCCATAGACTCAAGTTTAGGAATTTTGAAAGTATTTACAGGAGTGTTTCTCTCTGCTGGGGCAATGCAAAATATCCCATCATCATAAGTCAACAGCTGCTGGCCGAGATCTGGGGGCTGAAGACATGTGTCCAAGGCAAGGCCTCTCGATTGCTCTTCTGCAGTGTCATCGTTACAATCATTGTGTTCATTCTCATTGCTCTGTTCTTCAGTTATATCAATATCCATTTCCTCATCAGGAGCACTGATGTCATTTGCACACTCTTCATGCTCATTAAACATTTCCCCATCAGGAACACTGATGTCATTTGTACACTGTTCGTGTTCATTAAACATTTCTTCTTCAGAGAGTTCTGCATTAATGAAGATATCTTTATATTCTGAATGGATATCTTTTAGCTTTCTTAAAGCAGACAAAACCTTTTGCATGTTCAAAGTCTGAAACTGATAGTGGCCTTGGTAACACAGACGTCTTTTCAGTTTCACTGTAAGCAGTTGTGATTCACTTCTTGGTCTGGGTAAAGAATTCACTGTTGTTTCTACTTCAGATGCAACAGAAATCACGGCACCTTTAATAGCTCTTTGCTGGCCTTTTGGTAGTGTAACAATCTTAGCAAAAGGAATGTACTTTGCAATAACGTGTCTTTCAAGAACATTCAAATCGCAGAGTTCTGGAGGAATGGTAGTGAACTGAAGTTTATTGGCTAAAGCAATGTCTGGCATCAGACCTCTCAATAGTGTGTTATGGCAGCAATGACAAATCCACTCAGTTTTCCTGTTCTCCAAGGCACATTCATCAGGGCAGTCGGAGCACACGTGAACATAGTTCCCAGTCAAGCAAACTGAAGCAACTGTCGGGTTCTTCTGATAGCGCTCACGATCACATGATTTCACTTGATTTGAGAAGAGCGCTCTGGCACAGCATGTGCAGACATAAGTTGGGCCCTGTTTTATAACATTTCTGAAAACATTTAAGGCTCTTAACGCAGTTGGGTCTTGTACTGCGTCAGGCTGGGTATTTTGTACAGTGTGTCTCTGCTGGCGCATCAGATTCATGCTTTTGTATTTGCGCTGTATATCTTGTGCACACTGTACTGTGTGAAGTATCTTGAGGGCAGATATTTTGTTTTTAGATTTGAATAAATTATATTCTTTCTGACGAGCCCTAAAATGTGCATCACAGTGATAACGTTGTTTAAAAATGTTCTTCCTTCTTTCATAGAAATTAGGATCATGTATACATTGGTTTTTATAATGGTCCTTTTGCCTTTGCCTAAAAATTGGATCATTGAAATATCTATCAACAAGATATTGCATATGTTGTTTCTTATATTTATCATTGCTCTTGTAATTTTGAATTATATACTTTTTTTGTCTCTCCTTGAATTGTTCATCATTTCTGTAATCAAAGGTTATTTTACTCTTTTTGTCTGCTCTGTATTGGTCATTATTTTTGTACTTGTTGGTTGTGTAGCTCTTTTTTTCCTCTCTGTATTGTTCATTATTTTTGTACTTGTTGGTTGTGTAGCTCTTTTTTTCCTCTCTGTATTGTTCATTATTTTTGTACTTGTTGGTTGTGTAGGTCTTTTTTTCCTCTCTGTATTGGTCATTATTTTTGTACTTGTTGGTTGTGTAGCTCTTTTTTTCCTCTCTGTATTGTTCATTATTTTTGTACTTGTTGGTTGTGTAGCTCTTTTTTTCCTCTCTGTATTGTTCATTATTTTTGTACTTGTTGGTTGTGTAGGTCTTTTTTTCCTCTCTGTATTGTTCATTATTTTTGTACTTGTTGGTTGTGTAGGTCTTTTTTTCCTCTCTGTATTGTTCATTATTTTTGTACTTGTTGGTTGTGTAGGTCTTTTTTTCCTCTCTGTATTGTTCATTATTTTTGTACTTGTTGGTTGTGTAGGTCTTTTTTTCCTCTCTGTATTGGTCATTATTTTTGTACTTGTTGGTTGTGTAGGTCTTTTTTTCCTCTCTGTATTGTTCATTATTTTTGTACTTGTTGGTTGTGTAGGTCTTTTTTTCCTCTCTGTATTGTTCATTATTTCTGTACTTGCTAATTACATAAGCCTTTCTTTTCTCTCTGTATTCATTAATATTTCTATATTTGTTTTTCATTGCTTGTCTGTGTTCTTCCCTGTAAAACATACTGTTCCAATACTTGTTCTTCATGGCTTGTTTATTTCTTTCCCTGTATTCACTGCTTCTTTTATAATCATAGAGTTTACGTACAGCCTGTCTTTTGTCAGATACACCTTGCCTCTGAACCATTTTTTTCTGCAATTTTTTGTAAGCCTTCCGCTTCTGAGTCTTGTTCAGTTTTTCTGTCTGCTTGTTTGTGGATTGTGAATAATTTTGATTTGGAGCCGACAATGGCAACTGATCCTGCAGCATGCCGTGAGAAAGTTCACTGAATGACAAAATTGTGTTACTGTCTTGATTCTGAGTGACAGAAGTTATAAGGTCCATTTTGTCTTGATATGTCAAGTGGGCTTGATCATTATTTGACGTGGCTCTATTAACGGTAGTCTCAGATGGTTGTTGAACCGGATCTTGGACACACTGTTGTGAGACTTCAGCAGACCTGCATTGTTCACTGTTTGACAGAGCAGAGACAGATTGTTGTACATCACGTTCGAGCTCATAGCAGTTCAGGGAGACTTCAGGACGTGCACTGCTTTCAGTTATTTGGTTAATGAACGATACAGGCAGCAGATCAAATTGTTGCTGGTCTCTCAAATCGAAACACCATTGAAACAATAGCATCAGCCTCTCGATCAGGTCTTCTAGACGGAAGAAGGTCAACATCACGGCTGTACCCCGCTCATTTTCTACATGGTTCAGGTCAGGGAACGTCTAGGTTACGATGGTAACCCTCGTTCCCTGAAGGAGGGAACGGAGACGTTACATTGGGAATCGCCTGAGAGACCAATCATCTCTGAGCCTTATTCAAAAGGCCAATGAAAATTGGCGAGGAGCATTTGCATGCCAAGCCACTCCCGAGTACATACGGGTATATAAGAGGGCGGCATGCAGCCAGCCAGTCAGTCAGATTTTCGCTTTCAGAGCCTCTACATGCTCGAGCCGACTTCTAAGAAGAATTGTTCCTGCGAGTTCATATTCTCTCCCTGCTGGTGTGCTGCCTGACTAAAAGAGCAATATCACAGGCAAGTTCATCATACAGCAGGCCTACACCCACCCGGATCACCTGTGTGGACAATCGGACAAACCCTCAGTCATACGAGGTGTCCAAAAATGAAATTAAAATAGCGTCATACAAAACCTGAATCCACCAACTGCCCTGCTGTCTGGGGAAGAGCAGGACCTATTCACAAGGGGAGGGTTCATCTCGCTGAAGGGAGAAATTTAAAAAAGTGAGCAAATTTACCAACATTATTTAATAAATTCAACTTTTTTTTTTTTAAAGAGTGCCTCTCCCAAACTGTATTTCTATAGCCACAAATACGTTATTTTTTATTAATATTAAGATATTCTCTGCAATCATTTCATTGCATTTTTGTGCGATTAACTGATTAAGGTTTTAATACAGGTTGAATTAAGGTAATGTTTTGTTTAAAGACGCATTTTAATCAGATTCACAGCCAATGTTATTTTGATTATGTCTAAGCACTAGTAACTGTATTCACTTGCATTGCATTAACAATCCTACCCTTGTGATCATGCAGTTGCAGGTCCCCAGGATGACCCGAGTGGCTGATGGAGAGGTCCCCATGGTGTGGCCAGGTGGTGATGGAGGTGTCCCTGTGGCGTGACGGGGCCCTGGTGGAGCTCAGCCTGGGAGATCACATTGAGATTTCGTGCCTCAAACCTTCTCCCAAGCTGAACTCATCCAGCCATTCAGCTGTGGAGGTACACAACATTATGCATCATGTAACCTAATTATTCTCTAATTGATCTTTCTGCGTCTTCCTACACTCCTGAGTGTGTACCAAGTGTATATTCACTGGTAATAACTTATATTGCTAACACTTTAGAATTAGGCACTATTAGTTAATATCAATGCATTGACCAAGTACAGAACTTGTCAATCTGTTACACATAATGTTAGTTAATAAAATACAACAGTTCCAAAACTTTCCATTTCATAACGTTTTAGTTAATGTTGAAATTAACAAAGATAAATAATATATTCTTCAGAATCATTTTTCTTTCTAGATCATGTGGTCAACTCACATTAATAGTGTTCATGTAATGACATTCCTTTGCTGAGACTTCCGTTCATGTTATTATATTTCAGAAGACTGTAGCTGAGCCAGTAGAGGTGGAGCTCACCTTCATCGGGGTGTTGGAGGGAGACGGAGGTGCCACAGTTCTGCTGTCTGACACATATGAGGAGTACACAGTCCCGGCAGCACTGGCCCTCGACATCGCTGCTGATGACCTGCCAATAAAACTTTCCATAACTCACCGAAACAAAACTGTTCAGAGCATTGAACCACTGGGGGAGATGTTTGAGGGAATGTTTGAAGAAGTTTGACTTTGTTTTGTTTTTTAATAGTTCAATTTTTTATTAATTGTTTTTATCACTTATTGTTACATTTTTTTTATTAGTTTTTTTATTCCATTCAGGAATTGTTCCTTTTAATTAATAATAAAAAGTGTTTAATACATTTTGCTTTAAGTGTTTTTCTATGCTTTCCATAAATGTCAATTAAATAATCATTAACCTAAGTCTGATGCATTGTATCACCATTCCCTACCATAAACAAATGCTTAATGTTGCTCTGATCTTAATGCTACCATGTTAACATTTGGCAGGGAGGTGATAAAATGCATCAGGCTTAGGCTAATGATCATTTAATTCTTAATTACTTATACAACCGTTTGTAGAAAATGTTACTCTTAAAGGTTGTATACGGAATAATAGAGAGTAATTAATTAAAATAACATTAACTCATTATAACAGTTAATTTTATATTGATATAATACTTATATAGAGAAGTACACACACTATTTTCTTAAAGTGTTGTTTTTTTGTTTTAAACATCACACTTAAAATTGACATGACAAACTCCTGGAGGGCCACAGCCCTGCAGAGTTTAGCTCCTTCAACCCTAATTAAACACACCTGATCAGCTAATCAAGTCCTTTAGGCTTATTTGAAAACTGCAGGTGTGCGTGTTGAAGCCATAGACTGTAAAAAAATAGGTTGAAGCAGAATTGGAACTAACTCTGTAGGGCGGTGGCCCTCCAGGAACTTGAGTTTGACACCAGTGATATTTGCAAAAAAAAAAAAAGAAATCAAATTAGGTGTTGATTACCCATTGGCAAATTTTTAAAAGCAATTTTTACACCTATTATTAAATACGCTGTCCTCTGTCAAATAGTTTGATTCAACCTAATCTAAATAGCTTTCACAAAAAATTAAAATACAGCTATTTAAATTAGGTTGAACCAAACTATTTGTCAGAAAGGACAGCAGATATAATAATAGGTATAAAAATTGTATAATTGTATAACCTCATCCATTTGGACAAACCAGGGGCAAGTAGCAGCAGTGGGCTTCCCACTCACTCCCTCTCCTGACCCTGGAAACTTGCATTCCTAAACACCAGTAAAAATCTAAACTGTTACTAACAAAAATATTCTTTTCTATATATGGACATACTTTATATTTCTTTTTTAAATTGTCCCACTTTTTCTTTGCTTGGGCTGGTGTCACTTTACAAGACTTCTTCTCCAGAACTATCCTCATGTAGGAGAAAAAGAGAAAATATTGTAATTGTGCTAATCACAGATATCAAAACGACAATTGTGGAACAATACTGTACCGTATTATTCTACGACAGGACAAAACAAGAAGGAAAATATTTCAGCTGTTTAATGACTGCAGTAAAGTTATCTGTACTGCACAAAACAAAAGAAACAAAACTGCCTTGATATTACAATGGGATTTCTAAATAGATTTATTCCTGTACCTCCATCCCACAGTGCCAGAGTTCTTTGCTCTGGTGAAGAGCTCGTCGTTGTCTCCCTGGAGCTTTATAAACTGTTCAGTCTGCTCTCTCTCGTCCCTAAAAGCGTTAAAAACAGCTTCAATCACTAACAAGAAGTGAGCTGTGTGTAAGGGGATATTCAGGCAATGAGAAAAAAGCTAGTTTTTGAAAGTTTTTTTTAACATATAAACATACAAATGTAAAAAAAATGCTTAACGCTAAATCCAAAGGCCTAACTAGACAACCTCTGTAAAAAAAATAATTTTTTGAAATGCCAGTTTTTAAAAAACTTATATCGAAAAGCATACTCCTCTCCCGCTCCGCTACCGCTCGCTTCGTCCGCCATTACACTCTGCTGAAAGGAATTATGGGATAGGTAGGACGGGAAAGGATCCACCAGACCCATCCTTCCAATTCGGGGAAAAGGAGGACGTATTTGTGGGCCGCATTTGAAGGATCCTACGAATTTGGACAGCCTTTGTCGCAGCGCTGTGACGTAACATCCTTCAAATGAGTCCTCTGAAGGATGCAGACCCTGAATTTGGACACAGTGTTTATGCCTCCCTATCAGTGATAAATGGCATGAGAAACCCCATCACGGCCATAAATCACCATGGCTGTGTGACCGAGGACCCTGCTCCACTCCTTCTCATTTCCCTTTCTTTGTTTTTTATGTCTCTCAAAGACTTCCACCTGGTCTTGCATATGTCCTCTGAGATGCAAAAAAGAGAAATAAACAGTTCCTTCATATTCACGTGTTTGTCAATTATTTATAAAAAGTGTAGTTATGAAATAAATATGAATATTGGGGAAAAGAAAAGTTTAATAACGTTAATAATATAAAAACCCTGTATATATTTGTATATTTATTATATATAATAAATAGTAAAAAATCACCCACCACTCTGATCATGTTTAAAATTTTTATATGAAATTTAACCTAAATTTCTGATGGCACACTATTCTTGGCGGTACATTCTATTCTTGGTAGTTGTCATTCACGGGTCCAATACACACTAGATTCACCAACGTCCTCTGCCGCCTCCTTCCACGCCTGGTCTCTCCGTTTAGCCTGGTTAACGCCAGACCACGTTATGACTTCGTCGTGATTCGTGGTCTGGGAACCACATGTTTATTTTCTCGTATTTGAGGCGTGGTTTACGAATGCCCAGAGCCGTTTATTGGGCGATACGAATGTCTATCAAATGTGCTTGTGCGTAGCTCATAGCCAATCTTTTCAATTATACCGGATGGCGTATGTAGAGCGAACGCCAAAAGTTGCTCTATTTTCAAAATAAACTTGCGTTCTAAACTACTTAGAACACTATACACCGTGTCTACACCGGACGCGACAGTTGCCGCGCCACAACAGCTAAAGTCTGTCTACACTGGACGCGACAAGGCGACCGTTGCAAATCATTTAAACTTTGTGTGGGCACGTCATAAATAGAACGCGGCAGCAGATTACTGTCGGGGATTTGCCGTGTCGCGCCGCATCCAGTGTAGACAGCATAATAGGTTCTAATGTCATTTGTCGCGTCGCGTCCGGAGTAGACACAGTGTAAGGCTGCATCGAAAGATAACTTCGCGTCTGCTGCCATGCTGGATCCATAGTTATTAACAAACTGCTTCGGTGAGTCGCATAGAAGGCGTCATCGTCTTGCTGCTCCCTCCCCGTTCTGTGATTGGTTCCCTATCTGAGGTGAAAATTAGGTCCATGGTTTCCAGACTGACTAGCAGCGTGAATAAAATCGCGCTGTGCAAGGCAGGATGGGAAAACTGGTATGAATACATAAAAAGCAATTGGTCATAAAGGACTGGGTGATTGCCCACCGCAATAATGACTTTCTCCTCCATTTTAAAATTTATCCTCAGTTTGCTGCTCTTGAACAGGATGAACGTGATTGGCTGCCGCCTGGCTACTGTATTTGCGTAGAGCGATCCTGATTGGCTGACGCTTCCGTCGGCGGTGCTTCACTGGCGTTGCTCACGGCAGAAGTTGAAAAATTCTCAGCCAGTGAAGCGCCGCCGACGGATCCACAATTCTTTTTTAGGCAACGCTTCACGTGAACACACTGTAATACGAGTGTTGAGTTTCATCGTGACTAGGGGTGTAACGGTACGCTAAAATCGTATTCGGTTCGGTACAGTGTCTTGGAGAGCTCGGGTCGGTTCATTTTCGGTACAAAAAAATAAGAACTTACAAAATCTTTATTTTGAAAAGCTGCCAATATACAATAGAATTCTTGCATAAAATAAATAAAAGCGACACATTTGGGTGATATTTTACATAATATTTTTTTAAGGCTCTGAAATGAAGCGGTTGCAATAAATGTTGTTATTATACAAATTAGATTGTTTATGAATGGTTATGGCGATTCATGTTACATTTGCATATTGTATTTTATGAATGAAAGTAAAACTGGCAAGTTGAATCTCTGTCTTGTTTTATTTAATGTTATCACAGGATAGTTAAATATAGGCTGTGTGTGGGGAAAAAAAGTGCGTGAAATAAGACCACAAAAATCTGTTAATGTGTTAACGGTCTAAACATATACATTTGGACTATATTTTTTTAGATACATACGTTTATAAGTATTTTATATGTATTTAAAGTTGAAAGTAAAATAAATTACAATATTTATTTATGTTAAATCATAATCTGCGTGACGCTGCCGTTAATTTGCTTTGATGACGTTCAGGGGCATTCCAAATGAGCGATTATTTTCAGCGAAGGCCAGTGAAGGGAGCAGTGAACACTGCGTAGGGACCCTGTCGATCGGAACGCATCCAAAGAGTATAGAATACCCTACATGTCAGTATTTGTTCTTTGACGCACCTTAACCAAAGCGCGAGTTTTACTGTTCGTCACTCAATAGCGTCCGTGCGGAAACTCGCCTAGGAACATTGTTCCGCTGCGCTTAATATCACGCTAATAATAAATGTATATTATTTAATGAAAAAAAAATATACCGAAACGGTACGCAAGTGGACCGAACCGAACAGGCCGTACCGAAACGGTTCAGTACATCCCCGTGAACCGTTACACCCCTAATCGTGACAGTTGAGCTCAAATTTGCAGAAATATGGTCAAACATATTTGTCGCTTTTAAATACCAAGCTGTAAAGCATCATTTGTCAGCGTGAATGGAATAGTAATGAATAGTGTTTAACATATTTCATTTACAAAATACAACATTATACTTATTAACAGAAGCAGGAATGAGAACATACCTGCATGAATAAAATAAATTAAAACAAGCTTGAATCTGTGGCCGTCTTTCATGACATTTGTTACATCAATCTATCAGTTAAAGGAATTATTTTAACCAGGAAGCTTGCACACTAATGCTTATGAACTCATGAACTTTCTTTAAAAATACATGCTTCATATTATCCACACAAACTTCATTAATGTTCAAATAAGAGTAAAGTGCTTTTTAGAACAAAATTAAATTTGTTACGATAAACAAAACTCATATAATACTTTTTAGACACAGCGTCAGTGCAACTCGCCTCTCCTCAAAAGGCGGAACCGGTACACAACACTAAAAGGAGCCACGTACCACATTTAACAATTACACCAGCCACTGAAAATAAATCTAACTATGAAAATGTGGAATCGCAACAACTTTGAGAATATAAAATTAAACACATATAAAATAATTGATAATTACGAGAGACATTTTTAAGGAGATTTTAACCCTTTCATGCATGAATTATAAAAAAAATTATTAAATTTTTTATGATTCTTTTCATTACTTTAATATGATGCTAAATTGAAATCCTTTTTAATTTTTACAAAACACATTTTTTAATTATTTAACTGTCCACGTATGTGGACACCATGAAATTGGACATAAAACCACAGCTGACAATATTGAATATTTAGTTTTAATGGCATGCTATGCTGTTTACATCAGCTCAGTTATTAAAAACAATAATATTACTAAATAATAACAATAAAACACATATTGTAGAAACAACAACAGTAGTTATATATGTGGAAACCTATTAGCAAAATGGGCAAATCATGGAAAACATTCACTGTTTATTGTAACAACTTATAATTTCGCCCTTATCTAACTTCCACTGTTCTCTGGAATATTCTCTATTATTCTTGACCTTGACCTGTGTTGCTCCTGTTTGAAGGCAAAATACAAATTTGTCTCCATATGTATGTGTTAAGTTGCCATTTAATGCTATAATAATTAATTTAAATTGCTATTTATGTTGTTATATTTGTTAAATATCTGTTTTATTAAAATATCACACAATTCATAACATCTTTAAAAAAATAGAATATACATACTAGCAGATTACAGAAATGAGACTTTATGCAATCTGACTCCTGTTGCATAACGTCCACATACGTGGACAGTTGGTTTTTGGTGAATAAAAAAAATAATTTTACTCAGAATTTTAGTTAATAAAATACTAACATGTTCATCATACTTTACTGTACACGCTAATATATTTTTTATCTCAATTGACCTCCTTCTATAAGTTTTTCACAGATATGTCTGGGCATTTAGCACATGGCTATCCATCCGCTGTCAGCCATCTTGGATTTATGATGTTATCAAGCAACAGGTGTTTCTCAATGTCAAGGATACGTCCTTGGCAGGACTGGTCCTTCCAAATCACTTCCTTCAGAGGCTAGGCGAGGCTCCTCTTAAGCATTCGGAGAACAAGTAAATGGAACAGGCTAGCAAGTGCACGTTATTGCGTCATTACGTGAGTGAAAAGGTCCGCTTTCGGCGCTGAAAAATGGAAGTGCAACCATTACTGGTTTGGTTGCTGTACAGCATTTTTTCTGATATGGAAATGGAGATGGTGAGGCAGCATCGGCGTCAGGCTCGAAGGAGGAGAATTTAAATTTGTTGTGGGAAATTTAATTTAATTTTAAAATTTCGTGGGATGGTAAGTAACGTTAACGCTCTTATCATTCATTTAAAAATAATTACATCCATTATGTCAAATTGACCCGCACTGTTTAAACACACTTGACAGTCAAAGAATCAATATGATTAAAAAGGAGTTTATTGATTTAAAAACGATTATATTGCCTGAGTGAACAGAACTGCGACCATAGCAACGCTCTGTTTTTCATGGCAACAGTGTGCCGTATACTTCACGGTGGTCTGTTATCAAGAAATAACAGACCTGAATTCAACCAAGCCATTGTAATAATATTTGATATTTGAAAAATATTTATAATTTAACAACTATTTGTTAAAGACTTGTCCTATCTCACAAACAAGTCCCCCCTGGAAATCAGTTGAGCCGATATGTTTAATAGATTAATAAACATTAAATAAATGGCAAAACTGAAATTATACTTAAACCTTCCTCTCTTCTACATGTTGTACAGGCTCGGCACTACTGTGCCATCAATGCCACAGTGTCAGTACTGCAGCGGTACTATGGAGGGGAGGACACTCGGCCATACTTCAGGCTGGGCAGAGAGGCCATGCAGCAGCTGATGGTGGGGCCCGACCCTGGAGACACTCGTGTTCCTGTTCTGGCTGGCAACCGATTCAGCCAACAGAGTTGTCTCCAGGGTCTTTAGCGTGCCTCTTCCCACAGTGCACAGAGTTGTCCACAAGATGGCAGATGAGGTGGTGGCTGTGCTCCCCCAATTTGTCCACTTCCCTCGCACACAGGAGGAGCTCCAAGTGGTTGGGGATGGTTTTGCTCGATTGGCTAATCACCAAGCATTTGGCAAGGCAGCAGGGGCAGTAGACGGCTGCCACATTAGAATAAAATGTCCCGGCGGCCCTGATGGTCACGATTACAACAACAGAAAGCTTTTCCCTTAAGTGGTGCTCCAGGCAGTCTGTGACCATCAGGGCCGCTTTATTGACATCTTTGTGGGTTACCCAGGAAGTGTGCATGATGCACGCATTATCAAGAACAGCCCCATCTACACTAGGGGGACTTACCCTCCGCCTGGGTATTTTCTCCTAGCTGACGGTGGCTACCCATGTCTACAGGAACCCCTGGCCCTTATCACACCATATAAGAGGCCAGTGAGAGGCATGGCAGAGCAAAGGTTCAACTACCATCATTCCAAAGGTCGCACAATCATTGAGTGTGCATTTGGAATGATGAAAACCCGCTTCAGGTGCATCTTTTTAGAAGCACTTGAAGTACATACACTGTTTGTCCCTAAGGTAATACATCATTGCAATACTTCTGTAGTGGATTTCTTAAGCAAATCATAGTATCCTACTCAAAATGACAGTTAATGATTAGGGATGCACCGAAATTTTGGCCGCCGAAATTTTCGGCCGAAATAGCATTATCGGTTTCGGCCGAAACGTAAGAAAGCGCCGAAAATAAAAGCCGAAATTGTTGCCACGCCTCTCCCATCCTCCCGTCTCGTTCGCGCTGTCATTACGCATCAAACACGGAGTATGTCGGCGGTTTGGAAGCACTTCAAAGTTTCAGATGAGGACAGCAAAGTTGCAATATGCAACATTTGCTCTGCAAAAGTTTCAAGAGGGGGTTCGACAGCAAAGATATTTTCGACTACAGGTTTAATACACCACCTTAAGTCAAGACACACAATTGAATTTGAGGAATACCGTCAAACAACGTTGGTTAAAACTAAGCCAACTAGCACACCAACACCCTCGGTTGCCACAGTTTTCGAAAAAATTAAGAAATTTGCAAATGACAGTGCTAAAGCACGTGACATAACAGAGAAAGTAATGGAATTCATTGCTTTAGATGACCAGCCGTTTTCAGTCGTGGAGGACATCGGATTTCGTAGGCTAATACACCACATTGAGCCGCGTTACACACTGCCAAGCAGACGGTATTTTGCAGAGACCTCTCTACCTGAAATGTATGACCGTGTTGCAAAACATGTTCATGAGCTCATGACCACAGATATCTCTGCTCTAAGTTTTACCACAGACATATGGAGCTCTGACGTTTGTCCAACTAGCATGCTCAGTTTGACAGCGCAGTGGATAAACGCGGAGTTTAAATTGCAAAACATTCTGCTTCATGCACAGGAGTTTGTCGGCTCACACACTGCAGCAGCAATATCCGATGCTTTGGCTAACATGTTTGAAACTTGGAACATAGACAAGTCTAAAGTGCATGTGATTGTGAGAGATAATGCACGGAACATGATAAAGGCTATGGATGACAGTGGATTAAAGAGCATACCTTGTATGGCACACACGCTGCAGTTGGCTGTGAATGAGGGAGTGCTTAGTCAGCGCAGCATATCAGAAATCACAGCAACTGGGAGAAAAATTGTGGGACATTTTAAGCATTCTCCGCTTGCTTATTCCAGACTACAAGATTTGCAAAAACAGTTTGGGATGCCAACAAAACGACTACAGCAAGATGTGGCCACTCGCTGGAACAGTACATACTATATGTTGCAAGGATTACTTGAACAGAAGCGGGTTTTAGCTGCATACGTGACAGATCACGACCTGCCAGCAACTTTGAGTGCACATCAGTAGATGTTGGTGGAAAACATTGTCTCTCTCTTCTCGCCCCGTTCGAACAGTTAACCAAGGAAATAAGCTCAGCTCAAGCGTCTGTTGCTGAAGTTATTCCACTGATCGCAGCACTGAAGCGCCTGCTTGGAAAAGAGGCGGAAACAGATCATGGCGTAAAAACAGCTAAAAAAAACTCTACTGGAGGCTGTTAACAAACGCTTCCAAGACATTGAGTCAAACCCTCTTTACGGAATAACAATATTACAACAATATTAGATCCACGCTTTAAAGACCATTACTTTGACGATGAGAAAAGGCAGGATGTACGCGAAATGGTGCAAACAGAGCTCACGGCTCTTGAAACCTCTGGTGAAGCACAAGCCGCGACGGGGAGAACAGAGCAAACTGTGCCTGAGAAACGGTCACGTACAAGTGATGAGGCGCACATTCCTTCGCTTTCTGATATGTTTGACGAAATTTTACAGGAAAGCGTCCCAACCCACAGCGGTGTAAGAGCAAGCGCAGCCTCACAACAAGTAGCAACCTATCTAGCTGAACTACCCATTGGCAGAAGTGACAATCCACTTGACTACTGGCGCGCGAACAAAGATCGCTTTCCTTTGCTTGCATGGACTGCGCGCAAGTACTTATCTGCCCCAAGCACCAGCACAGACAGTGAGAGATTATTCAGTGCAGCATCTCATGTTCTTGATGAGAAGAGAAATCGTCTCTCCTGCCAGAAAGCTGAACAACTTTTGTTCATAAAGAGAAATCTGCCACTTTTGCTAAAATAAAAGCAGCCTAATTTGATGTTGTTTACAGTTAAAGGTTTGATTTATTTATTCTGTTATTGCACAGTAATTTAAAATTGAAGTAAAAAGTTTAATGCAGGTAATATTTTGCACAATTCGTAAAGGCACTAAAAGCTAGCACAGACTGAGTGATTTTATTCAGTGCAGTATGTTCTTCATGAGAAGAGGAACTGTGTCTTCAACCAGAAAACTGAAAAACTTGTTCATAAAGATAAACCTGCTTCTTTTGCTTAAATTAAAAGCAGACCAATTTAGTGTGTATAGTTATGTTGTTTACAGTAAGAGGTTGGATTTATTTATTTTTCTTCTGTTTGTGCACTGTTGTTTGGTACAGTAATTTAAAATTGAAGTAAAAAAGCAGCTAGCATTTTTTTTTTTTTGCACAATTTTGTTACAGAAAGAAATTTTATTTAGTTTTGTTATTGTTAAACAGCCTTATTACTGTTATTTATTATCAATAAAAGTTTGATTGCTTAATTAATTTGTAGTTTTTTTAATACAAACAAAAAGAAAATATTTTAAACATGTTTTTTAATGAAGCCATTTTCGGTTTCGGTATCGGTTTTCGGCCAAGTGCATCCAAAATTTTCGGTTTCGTTTTCGGCCCAGAATTTTCATTTCGGTGCATCCCTATTAATGATAGTCACACTACCTTACTGTATGTGTTCATGTTTTTTCATAACTCAACAGTCTTGTTTTGCTCTGCCTTGCGCATAGGTGTTGACGGCTTGTGTAATTTTACACAACATTTGTGTTGGTGTCAGGGATGTGCTGGAAGAGGTTGTGGAGGAGAACAACCAGCCACCTGTGGAGCTTAATGGTGGGGAGAGCCGGAATGGAGCTCCTTGGCGGGTGTCGCTGACCAACGAGGTGTCTGCACTCCACGAGGCACCTCTTGACCATGACTATTTTTGTCAGGTGAATAATTAAGTGTGGACTATGACCTGCTGTGCTTACATCCAAGTACATACAACCCCACCATTGGTAAATACCCATAGTCAAGAAGGTAAATGAAATATGCTTAATGTACCAGTGATGTACTGTGTTATGGTCTTAACTGACCAAAAAAGTACATTAAAGGGATAGTTCACTCCAAACTTCTGTCATCATTTACTCTCCCTCAAGTTGTTTCAAACCTGTATGAATTTCTTTTTTCTGCTGAACACAAAAGAAGATATTTTGAAAAATGTCTGTGACCAAACAGTTGATGGACCCCATTGACTTGCATAGTAGGAAGAAAAATACTATTGAAGTCCATGGGGTCCATCAACTGTTTGGTTCCAGACATTTTTCAAAATATCTTCTTTTGTGTTCAGCAGAAAAAAAAAAGGCAATTTCCTGCTGTCGCCTTGCCATCCTCTGTCCCTTGACCTGTGACAGGACACTTACATTCCTAAACAGTGAAGACCAAAAAGTTGTGATGCTTTACACTACCGTTCAAACGTTTTGGGGTCAGTACGATTTTAAATGTTTTTAAAAGAATTCTCTTCTGATAACCATGGCTGCGCTTATTTGATTAAAAATACTTCAAAAATCATTGTTATAGTATTAATTGTTATTTCAGTGTAAATCAGCTGTTTTCTATGTGAATATACAGTAAAGTGTAATTTATTCCTGTGATCAAAGCTGAATTTTCAGCATCACCAGTCTTCAGTGTCACATGATCCTTCACAAATCAGTATAATGTGAGGATTTGATGCTCAAGAAACATTATGATTATCAATGTTGAAAACAGTTGTTTGTCTGTCAGTTGTACAGTTCCCCCCCCCCCAGGATTCTTTGATTAATAGGAAGTTCAAAAGAACAGCATTTGTTTTGTACAGTATTGATTTCTTTCCTCCAAAAAAATATATGAATGAAATTCTCACTGACCCCAAACTTTTGAATGGTAGTGTATTAGTACTATTGTACACTACACTGCATATACTTACCGGAAGCAGGCCCAAGTCTGTCAGATTAACATTCAAGGCTTACTTCAAAAATCACAAGTTACATTAAAATGTGGATAAACAATTATTTCCATACTTGTCTCCCACTTTGTACTTGGTTTTTAAATTGTCCCACTTTTTTTTGGCCTGGGCGTGGGAAACCCTCCCTTCGAGCCCCATCTTCTCCAAAATAAGCCTATATGTGAATGACGGGGAGAAATAAAAAGAAGATTACACAGCTATCACTTCTGAACATTAAATAATTTACTTCTCACCGATATCCGTTCGCCGCGGTGTCTCTCTCCCCGGTAAACAGCTGTTTTTTTTCTACACGGAGACAAATGACCGCCTCCGTTTGTTCCTTGGTCCCTGTTAAAAAAGACGAGAAAGCTATGAATAACGCTGTGAATGGTATAATATTAACGTTAAATTACTTTGGACAACTTAACTAAGTTAGTAATTTACAAAAGAAATGCCGGTGAAGGCTAACAATTGTGAAATGACATGATGGTCCAGTTCAGTTAGCCATCAATAACGTAATTTGTAATACCAATACCGTAGTAATTGTCATAGTCAGGCGGGTTGAGGAGTGGAGATGGAGGAGGAGAACCGGATTAAATGTAATATAAAGTTTATTTAACAAAAATACTGAAATTACAAACAAACAAATCAAAACCAGGAGCAAGAATTGAGAACATGTAACGTTAATGACGGACAGCTGGGAGTGATCAGACACAGACTAAAATACACAGAAAACAAGGCGTGGTTACAAACGAGATGACGAGGGGGAAATACAAATATGGGCATAGACTGAACCAACTAAGAACAAACCAAAAGGGGGAGACAAGGACTAAACCATATGGACTAGAAACAGAAGGGGAAAAACATTGGGAAAACAGAACAGGACAGGACAAAATACTGACAGTAATCTGTACTGTTTAATACAAAAATGTTTTTTAAGTAATTTGTAAATGTACTTACATTTGAAAGCATATTGCCACGTTGGCGCTCCGACTCCGATAAGATACCTAAATAAAGCTGTGCGCATAGGATTGTGGGTGATTGTAAAGAGCGAAGGCTACACTTATGCATCCTTTCTTGTGTATAGGATATTTTTCAAACGAAGGACGCAAAATGAAGAGCGACTTTCAGGAGCGACAGCCAATAGAAAAGAAGACGATAGTGCTCATGTGATCATTCTCCTTTCAGCTCCAGCAGTGATCTTAAAAAATCAAAACCAAAATGTGTTAAATGTATGACAACAGACAAAATCATAAATGATTAGATAGCAAATAAACGTACCATATTAAAAATAATATTAACTGCATTAAAATGAATTGTAACTTGCTTGTCTTGCTTTGGATAAAAACGTCTGTTAAATGATTAAGGCCCAATCCCAATTCTATTTTCTACCCCTTCACCTACCCCTCGCCCCTTCCCCTTGTCCCTTGAAACAAAGTGTAAAGGGGAAGGGCTAAAATATTTCCCCTAAGAAATGGGACACCACTACAACACTGTTATACGTCATCATACGTTGTCGCTAGTTCCTAATGTTACGTCAGAGGACATGCGCAGATGTTTATCACTCATTCCAAGATGTCAAAATGTTGTCCTGTTGCAAAAAGTACAAATGTACGGTGTACGCACCGTTCATTCACATGTGGCCGTAAGCAAAACAAACAATGCGTTATCACATGCGCGGCAAATTGCTAACCAGTGTAGTGGTGCCGGGAGAAGTATATATGCTTCATTTGTGAATTTCGTTTTCAACTTTCTATTTGAACGCGTTCGTTTTCTGGATCATTGGACTAAAATGTTTACAGGGGTTCACTGGTTTAAGAAATTTCTGATCGTAAAAATGGATGTGGTGGACTGCCATGATTTTGGCGAATGCAGGACACTACTGAATATTGCGCATCAGAGGGGATTTAAAAAGTGGAAGTGTGTATACACCGTGCTCCTGCGTACACCCTCCACTACACCACTGTTGCAAATTGCCGTGCCACTGGTCTTTTTTATGTTTCTAACATGCAGTCAAGTGTATATGACATGAAAATATATTTTGTAATATCGTGCAATCAGTGCTGTCTGCTAGCAAACTTTAGCGATTTTTTTGAAAACGTTTATTTACAAAACAACACCATAAACACAAACACAAGATTGAAGGTAATATACATATAATGAAACATTGTCATCAAAATCCTTATTAAAGGCAAAAATTACTTATATTTACGAGTCTGCTTGCTCGAGTGAGCAGCCATGTTGAAAATTTCTCTTAGCCCTTCGTTTGAAGTGAGGTCCTGAAAAATCTTCGTTTGGAGGGCTATCTGGCCCTTCCCCTTACCCCTACCCCTCCAACCAAAAGAGAAATGAGACACCCCTACCCCTTCACGTGAACGCGCCAAACGGAGGGGTAGGGCTAAGTGTAGGGGTAAGGGGTAGAATTGGGATTGAGCCTAAATGTAAATGTAATGTAAATGTAATTGTATAGAAACACTACCGTTTACACTCCTACTCACACAATGTATAAAATGCATTTAATTATGTATACTACATATATTAATGCAATTAAATTAATACTGGAGTAATGCACTGTGTACATAAACAAACTTTATATTAATACAATAAGCTATATGTATTCATGTATTCAGTGCAATATAGGATACAGTATACATTTTAGAGTGCATAAATACACACACACATACATTATATACATTGCATATACTGTATATGTATATAAATGTATATAAACAATACATACTATGTAGTCTCATTACATTTGTTCAAAAATTGTCAATAAATGGTAATAACAGAAATATTTATCTTGTGTTTGTGTGTGTGTGAATATTATTTTTCCCTTTTTTTAGTTGAAGAATGCAAAAAAAAATGGAAAAACCTTTGTGATATATATAGAAGAGAGTTAAACAAAATAAAAGAAAGAAAAAGTGGCTCAGCTGCTTGTCCAGTAAAACCTTGGAGGTATGGGCTTCCTTAAGCCATTTATAGAGTACCGAAGCACAAGTGGAAACATGTCCCAAGGAGTTGGGGAGCCCACTGTGGCAATTGAACTCCAAAACCAGAAAAAGACAGAAGTCGCTGCTAGTGTCAACAGGACTTTATGTTTCGCGAAAATCCTAAAGTCTGTGGAAAAATCCTATTGGGTTATATGTATATACAAATAATACAAAATTAAGGATAATTCTTTGGCTTCAATATATCTCGCGGAAAGGATTTTCCTCGAGCGTAAGATACTTACGCAGTACTCGTTCCCTCTCTGAGAGAACCGAGGTTACGTTAGTAACCGAGTACGTTTGTTTGAACCATCTCCTGGGAGAACAAGAGCGTATAACACTGTTTTATCTTGATTGGGTATTATGCTGGTATTACGAGGCGCGCTTCGTTCCACTGCACGCTGGCGGGTGGTCAGATTGACTCTGCTCTTGACACTCTAGTGTAGCTCTGCTGTGAGCAGAGCCCCCAAAAATACAGGTCACTCGCAAAGGTTCCCCTCCACGGAAATCTTTAATAAAAGGCGAAAGATTTATGCGCTGATGACGAGAAACTCGAGATGTGTCTCTATGCCCTTGGACCTGTGCGCTCACTGTGGTAAACCACTACGCTCACCAAGGGTAATCTAGGTTGCCGACACCTGCCAACATGATTTTCGTCACCCCCCTCACTCCAAATGGGAGAAGTAAAAGTTATGAAAGTCCCTTCCCTCACCCAGTATTCACAAACCCGATCAAGGTAATGTCATCTCTTTTTTCATGCCCCCGTATTAGAGGCCAAAAAAATATTAAATGAAATAAAGCGGTCCAAATAATGACCCACTGTAATGTGTAGCATTCAAGATATTGAGAGACTTTAGCACGTGGCGGGTCAATCTGGTATTTCATGGAGTAGGGGCTCGTTTTGGCAAGTTGGGTGCAGTCGCGTGTGCTGGGAGCGAAGAACAGCAAGCGCAACTCTTCGTTAGTATGGTGGACAGTATCTCCCCCTGTCACGTGGAAGACCGGGGTTAGATTCCCCAACGAGGAGACCTAGTTCTTTGCTGCTGTTGAACGACTCATCCAAAAGCTTTTGGTGCAGACAGAGGTCACAGAAGGAGTTCTGCTTCGAGGTCAACCGCAGCCAAAAACTGTGCGTTGGCCAGGAATCGAACGCGGGTCAACTTCTTGGAAGGCAGCTATGCTGACCACAATACCACCAACGCAGGCGCTTGGTGCCAGATTTAAGCGGTCAGATAAGAATGCTCGAATCCGGGTCATGGCAGCCCTTTGTCGTTGAGCGACGGGGACGTCCAGCTTCTTTTTGCCAACTCACCCTTCAGTTGGATTTTGCGCCTGAAGCTCGGCGGCATCCTGTGCTGCCCGCCTCGAGACGAGAGCAGGCGGTCCACATGCAGGCGTGGTCGTGGCCGAGAGGTTAAGGCGATGGACTTGAAATCCATTGGGGTCTCCCCGCGCAGGTTCGAACCCTGCCGACTACGGTCGGGCATTCCCCTTTTGCCTTTAGCTTTTAGCGACGGTGGTTTGGCCTTCGCTCTCTCTGACGTAATTGCGTGCGGCCTTTGTCCCGTAGCTCCTGTGGCAAGTGAGCTTCTGCTGGGCGGCTTGTGGAGAAAGTGTTCTTATATAAAAAGTAAGGGGCGCACAAAACACAAGAGCCTGGATAGCTCAGTCCGTAGAGCATCAGACTTTTAATCTGAGGCTCCAGGGTTCAAGTCCCTGTCCCTGTTCAGGCGAAGGGCCATCTTCTTGTTGTCGCCCTCAGCTTGCAGTCGTGCTGGTCCAGCTCTCCCGTGTGGCGGCGTACGCTTAAAGATGTGATAGAGTTGACATAGAGTGTTTGCTATGCTGCCCCTTCATGAATGTTTCGTTGCTTGTGGTGGGCTGTTTTCCCCTTTAGGAGTTTTATGCTAGGCGATTTCAGTAAAGCGGTAGCCAGTTCATTGTTTTTTCAGCCAACTTTGAGGTTGACAACGGGACAGAGGACGTCTGGGCCGCCGTAGTCGTGGCCGAGTGGTTAAGGCGACGGACTAGAAATCCATTGGGGTCTCCCCGCGCCGGTTCGAATCCTGCCGACTACGCTCTTCGCCGGTGCTGAGGAGAAGTGGCCGGGCCCTTTTCTTCCGTGTCCCTAGCACGGATTTGTGTGCCCTCTCTCCACAGTAATAAAAAGCGCCGCTAGTCCTTTTTTTTTCAATTCGGACGGCCGGCACCACCAGATGTGAGCCAGTGGGGCGCCGTGATCGTATAGTGGAGAGTACTCTGTGTTGTGGCCGCAGCGAATCCGGGTCACGCAGGCTTTTTGTTCACTGAGCTCCTTTCTGCCACCTCCATTTTTCGCACGGGTGCGGTGCCAGTTAAACTATACCAACAACGCAGGCAGCAGAGGCTGGCTTTCGGGGTCAACAAACAAGGCTCGAAGCGCACGAGTCACTGATAGGGCCAAAAGAGCTAAAAGCCATCTTTGTTTGAGCCCGTCCAGAGTTTTTCTCGCGTCATGGACGAGAGAGCGCTGTCTTTCCATGCTGGCTAAAGAAATTTGAAGCTGCGAAGCCGGAAGCGCAAAGGCTGCAAACACAGACCATGACGAGGCGCGCTTCGTTCCACTGCACGCTGGCGGGTGGCCAGATTGACTCTGCTCTTGACACTCTAGTGTAGCTCTGCTGTGAGCAGAGCCCCCAAAAATACAGATCACTCGCAAAGGTTCCCCTCCACGGAAATCTTTGGTAAAAGGCGAAAGATTTATGCGCTGATGACGAGAAACTCGAGATGTGTCTCTATGCCCTTGGACCTGTGCGCTCACTGTGGTAAACCACTACGCTCACCAAGGGTAATCTAGTGTGCCGACACCTGCCAACATGATTTTCGTCACCCCCCTCACTCCAAATGAGAGAAGTAAAAGTTATGAAAGTCCCTTCCCTCACCCAGTATTCACAAACCCGATCAAGGTAATGTCATCTCTTTTTTCATGCCCCCGTATTAGAGGCCAAAAAAAACATTAAATGAAATAAAGCGGTCCAAATAATGACCCACTGTAATGTGTAGCATTCAAGATATTGAGAGACTTTAGCTCGTGGCGGGTCAATCTGGTATTTCATGGAGTAGGGGCTCGTTTTGGCAAGTTGGGTGCAGTCGCGTGTGCTGGGAGCGAAGAACAGCAAGCGCAACTCTTCGTTAGTAGGGTGGACAGTATCTCCCCCTGTCACGTGGAAGACCGGGGTTAGATTCCCCAAAGAGGAGACCTAGTTCTTTGCTGCTGTTGAACGACTCATCCAAAAGCTTTTGGTGCAGACAGAGGTCACAGAAGGAGTTCTGCTTCGAGGTCAACCGCAGCCGAAAACTGTGCGTTGGCCGGGAATCAAACCCGGGTCAACTTCTTGGAAGGCAGCTATGCTCACCACAATACCACCAACGCAGGCGCTCGGTGCCAGATTTAAGCGGTCAGAAAAGAATGCTCGAATCCGGGTCATGGCAGCCCTTTGTCGTTGAGCGACGGGGACGTCCAGCTTCTTTTTGCCAACTCACCCTTCAGTTGGATTTTGCGCCTGAAGCTCGGCGGCATCCTGTGCTGCCCGCCTCGAGATGAGAGCAGGCGGTCCACATGCAGGCGTAGTCGTGGCCGAGAGGTTAAGGCGATGGACTCGAAATCCATTGGGGTCTTCCCGCGCAGGTTCGAACCCTGCCGACTACGGTCGGGCATTCCCCCTTTTGCCTTTAGCTTTTTGCGACGGCGGGTGGGCCTTCCAAGGCCTTTGGCCTTCGCTCTCTCTGACGTAATTGCGTGCGGCCTTTGTCCCGTAGCTCCTGTGGCAAGTGAGCTTCTGCTGGGCGGCTTGTGGAGAAAGTGTTCTTATATAAAAAGTAAGAGGCGCACAAAACACAAGAGCCTGGATAGCTCAGTCGGTAGAGCATCAGACTTTTAATCTGAGGGTCCAGGGTTCAAGTCCCTGTTCGGGCGAAGGGCCATCTTCTTGTTGTCGCCCTCAGCTTGCAGTCGTGCCGGTCCAGCTCTGCCGTTTGGCGGCGTACGCTTAAAGATGTGATAGAGTTCACATAGAGTGTTTGCTATGCTGCCCCTTCATGAATGTTTCGTTGCTTGTGGTGGGCTGTTTTCCCCTTTAGGAGTTTTATGCTAGGCGATTTCAGTAAAGCGGTAGCCAGTTCATTGTTTTTTCAGCCAACTTTGAGGTTGACAACGGGACAGAGAACGTCTGGGCCGCCGTAGTCGTGGCCGAGTGGTTAAGGCGATGGACTAGAAATCCATTGGGGTCTCCCCGCGCAGGTTCGAATCCTGCCTACTACGCTCTTCGCCGGTGCTGAGGAGAAGTGGCTGGGCCCTTTTCTTCCGTGTCCCTAGCACGGATTTGTGTGCCCTCTCTCCACAGTAATAAAAAGCGCCGCTAGTCCTTTTTTTTTTCAATTCGGACGGCCGGCACCACCAGATGTGAGCCAGTGGGGCGCCGTGATCGTATAGTGGAGAGTACTCTGCGTTGTGGCCGCAGCGAATCCGGGTCACGGCAGGCTTTTTGTTCACTGAGCTCCTTTCTGCCACCTCCATTTTTCGTACGGGTGCGGTGCCAGTTAAACTATACCAACAACGCAGGCAGCAGAGGCTGGCTTTCGGGGTCAACAAAGAAGGCTCGAAGCGCACGAGTCACTGATAGGGCCAAAAGAGCTAAAGGCCATCTTTGTTTGAGCCCGTCCAGGGTTTTTCTCCCGTCATGGACGAGAGAGCGCTGTCTTTCCATGCTGGCTAAAGAAATTCGTAGCTGCGAAGCTGGAAGCTCAAAGGCTGCAAACACAGACCATGACGAGGCGTGCTTCGTTCCACTGCACGCTGGCGGGTGGCCAGATTGACTCTGCTCTTGACACTCTAGTGTAGCTCTGCTGTGAGCAGAGCCCCCAAAAATACAGGTCACTCGCAAAGGTTCCCCTCCATGGAAATCTTTAGTAAAAGGCGAAAGATTTATGCGCTGATGACAAGAAACTCGAGATGTGTCTCTATGCCCTTGGACCTGTGCGCTCACTGACGTAAACCACTACGCTCACCAAGGGTAATCTAGGGTGCCGACACCTGCCAACATGATTTTCGTCACCCCCCTCACTCCAAATGGGAGAAGTAAAAGTTACGAAAGTCCCTTCCCTCACCCAGTATTCACAAACCCGATCAAGGTAATGTCATCTCTTTTTTCATGCCCCCGTATTAGAGGCCAAAAAAAAATATTAAATGAAATAAAGCGGTCCAAATAATGACCCACTGTAATGTGTAGCATTCAAGATATTGAGAGACTTTAGCTCGTGGCGGGTCAATCTGGTATTTCATGGAGTAGGGGCTCGTTTTGGCAAGTTGGGTGCAGTCGCGTGTGCTGGGAGCGAAGAACAGCAAGCGCAACTCTTTGTTAGTATGGTGGACAGTATCTCCCCCTGTCACGTGGAAGAGCGGGGTTAGATTCCCCAAAGAGGAGACCTAGTTCTTTGCTGCTGTTGAACGACTCATCCAAAAGCTTTTGGTGCAGACAGAGGTCACAGAAGGAGTTCTGCTTCGAGGTCAACCGCAGCCGAAAACTGTGCGTTGGCCGGGAATCAAACCCGGGTCAACTTCTTGGAAGGCAGCTATGCTCACCACAATACCACCAACGCAGGCGCTCGGTGCCAGATTTAAGCGGTCAGAAAAGAATGCTCGAATCCGGGTCATGGCAGCCCTTTGTCGTTGAGCGACGGGGACGTCCAGCTTCTACGGTCGGGCATTCCCCCTTTTGCCTTTAGCTTTTTGCGACGGTGGTTTGGCCTTCGCTCACTCTTTGTCCCGTAGCTCCTGTGGCAAGTGAGATTCTGCTGGGTGGCTTGTGGAGAAAGTGTTCTTATATAAAAAGTAAGGGGCGCACAAAACACAAGAGCCTGGATCTGAGGGTCCAGGGTTCAAGTCCCTGTTCGGGTGAAGGTTCATCTTCTTGTTGTTGCCCTCAGCTTGCAGTCGTGCCGGTCCAGCTCTGCCGTGTGGCGGCCGTAGCTTAAAGATGTGATAGAGTTCACATAGAGTGTTTGCTATGCTGCCCCTTCATGAATGTTTCGTTGCTTGTGGCGGGCTGTTTATCTGTACTGTTCAATACAAAAATGTTTTTTAAGTAATTTGTAAATGTACTTACATTTGAAAGCATATTGCCATGTTGTCGCTCCGACTCCGCTAACGTCCAACATTTTGTATTTTTGAACAAGATAGCAAAGCTGCGCGCATAGGATTGTGGGTGATTGTATAGAGCGAAGGCTACACTTATGCATCCTTTCTTGTGTATAGGATATTTTTCAAACGAAGGACGCAAAATGAAGAGCGACTTTCGGGAGCGACAGCCAATAGAAAAGAAGACGATAGTGCTCATGTGATCATTCTCCTTTCAGCTCCAGCAGTGATCTTAAAAAATCAAAACCAAAATGTGTTAAATGTATGACAACAGACAAAATCATAAATGATTAGATAGCAAATAAACGTACCATATTAAAAATAATATTAACTGCATTAAAATGAATTGTAACTTGCTTGTCTTGCTTTGGATAAAAACGTCTGTTAAATGATTAAATGTAAATGTAATGTAAATGTAATTGTATAGAAACACTACCGTTTACACTCCTACTCACACAATGTATAAAATGCATTTAATTATGTATACTACATAAATTAATGCAATTAAATTAATACTGGAGTAATGCACTGTGTACATAAACAAACTTTATATTAATACAATAAGCTATATGTATTCATGTATTCAGTGCAATATAGGCTACAGTATACATTTTAGAGTGCATAAATACACACACACACATACATTATATACATTGCATATATATATATATATATATATATATATATATATAAATGTATATAAACAATACATACTATGTAGTCTCATTACATTTGTTCATAAATTGTCAATAAATGGTAATAACAGAAATATTTATCTTGTGTTTGTGTGTGTGAATATTATTTTTCCCTTTTTTTAGTTGAAGAATGCAAAAAAAAAAAAAAATGGAAAAACCTTTGTGATAGAAGAGAGTTAAACAAAATAAAAGAAAGAAAAAGTGGCTCAGCTGCTTGTCCAGTAAAACCTTGGAGGTATGGGCTTCCTTAAGCCATTTATAGAGTACCGAAGCACAAGTGGAAACATGTCCCAAGGAGTTGGGGAGCCCACTGTGGCAATTGAACTCCAAAACCAGAAAAAGACAGAAGTCGCTGCTAGTGTCAACAGGGCTTTATGTTTCGCGAAAATCCTAAAGTCTGTGGAAAAATCCTATTGGGTTTTGTCGAGGGAACCAGTGTGATGCAAACAGCTTACAAAGTTCCAGCACTCTTTGTTCACTACAGTAAGTTTGACAGTGCTTTTAAAGAATACTTCTTCAAAGGCAGTATGGTGGGCTATCAGCTTATCTATAATTCAGGGTTTTTCTGTAAATCAGTTTATTAGAATGATTTCTGAAGCATCATGTGACATTAAAGGCTGGAGTAATGATGCTGAAAATTCAGATTTGATCCCAGCAATAAATTATATTTTAATGTGTATTAAAATAGAAAAACTTTATTATAGTAATATTTCACAATATTACATTCTTTTCTGTATTTTTTGATCAAATAAATGCAGCCTTGATGAAATGTCTTTAAAAAATAAATATCTTACTGATCCCAAATTTCTGAACGTCACACACATTTTCAATACTGCAATAAGTTACATTTTTATAATCTGTCCCTTTTAAAGTTGTGATTTCACTGACACGTCTTGTTTAAATAATATTTTTTGCTGTAACACTGGTAAATAAATAAAGCAGTTTATGGAAGAAAAAGGGAAAAATACTTTTTTGCAAACAATATTTAGCCTTTTAGACACAATCTCATTAGTCAGCATGTTTTTAAACGCATTTCACTATCTGTATTATTATTGTTCTTTTAATGTGTATATCTCTATGTACGTATGTAAATTTACATGCATCGTATGGGACTTTTATTTTGGTCTGGTGGTGACGTCATGAGGCTGCGCGTGCTCCTGCATCTGTGGTTCAGATCAACGAAGGTTTGTGATTTGAAATATATAATTAGATATAAACCGTTAAATCTATATTATAGATTTGATTTAAAAGATATGTAAAGTGTATTAACTAATACTAAATGTAGCATTGTAATACTCTAACAGTAACTAACATTATTTATGTAAGTAAAGTGCGAATAACAGAAAAGGCACATCTCATTTCGCTCAATATAATCAGCAATTTATTTAATACCAAATATAAATGACAAATAGTAAGTTTCTGTGTAGTGTATTCATTATTTTATTAGTTTGTAGTGTTAGTAGTATTAGTAGCAGCGTTTTAACTCTCTTTTGCAAGTCCACTGTCTTACTGACCTATGGACCTGATTGAGAGACACAGGGAGTTAGTTAGTTAGGATTTATTTTTCTTTCTATTAATTATTTTTTATCTTAAACAGATTGTCCAAACACACAGACAAACTCCTGGTGAAGCAACTGAGATCCACGAGACACTTTCATAAAGATGGCGTTAATCAAAGAGGAGAATGAAGACATTAAGATTGAAGAAATATTAAATCTCAAACAAGAAGATACTGAGGAACAAACAGGTTGGTTTTCATTCTCTAAGCTAAACTCAGTCATTTGATACTTATTAAAATTTCAGTCTCTACAGAAATGAATATGTTTTTGAAGAGTGTCATTATTAAAGTGGTTTTATTTGAGAGATGTTGAGGTCACATGAGCAGACAAATACTAATACTGCCTTCAAGTGCAGCTGAGAAGATCCTAACACATGATTTTATTATGCAACAGTCCCTAAAAAACATTTTTGCTTCATGCATAAAAATGTTAAATGTGAGAGATTACACATTTGCTCACATATTTGTTGTCTGTAAAAGCACTGTACTAACATGTTATCATACCCGAACATAAATAGCAATAAATATTAACTAGTCGTGTGTCAAGGAGGAGAGGACAGAAATTGTTTATCACAATATTACTATTGTATTTCACAAAATGCAATTACTAATATTACATCAAATTACATAATTTGATTTACAGATGGACATTTGACAGTTTGGTACAGAGTTTGAGTAGGGATAACAATGTAAAATTTTATATTTTTATTAGCAACAATCTGTAACAACATCACTAAAATTTACAACATAAAAAAAAGACCTTTTGTGTAAAAACCTTTTAAATGTTCTGACAGTGCACACAGATCTGACCATAAAATCCATCATGATGTGCTCGCTGAATAAACCTGCATATATAAACAAGTTTGTAGAGAGATAAAAGATTAAAGTGCCCCTATTATGATATTTGAAATGTTTATAATTTTTGTTTTGGGAGTCCCCAACAACAGGTTCACATGCATGCAATATATCTTTCTGGCGTGAGGCTACTCTGCTCTGATTGGTCCGATGACCCAGTCTGTTGTGATTGGTCTACCGCACACAGCGCATGACGTCAAAAATTCCTTCCTCATAATGATAGCGCTCCACTAAAAAAAAAGAAAAGAAAAAAAAGATTATTATTCCAAATGAGTAGATGATGATCCACAAATAAATGTGAAGAGATTACCAAAAATAAAACATACTGACAAATAAACAGAAAGAGATCCCGAATAAATCTTAGCATTACACAACCATGAATTAAATTCACAAATACATAAAATGAGACTCGCAAATAAAAAACATTCACCTCACATTCATCTTTTTATGTGACACAACTTTACCAGTCATTCATTTGTGAATGGAATCATGAGCCTTGTTCATAAAACTTAAAGATGCACCGATTGCAACTTTCTTGGCCGACTCAAATTTCCGATTTTTCAGTAAGTGTAATCTGACGATTTTTTTTCTTCACGTCTCACACACAGCTTTTTACTTAACCGTGTTGGCAAGTAATCATGGTCCAACTCAATGTGAAGTTTGGGGATGGGGATCAATGTAAACACAGATATCCGATGACAGTTGTGTCTGAAATGCAAACCGAAAAGTAAAAAAAAAATGGATATTGTCAAAAGACATGCATTAAGCCTTGCAGTGTAAATAGAGCCAGAACTGCATCCATACACTTTGTGAACATATACAGTCTATGTGAGAAAATAAAAATCCCTCTGATTTACCGCAATATAAATGTTTTGATGTCTGTTGCTTTTTGCCATTAAACTGGAGATAAATTTCATTTGTTTAAATCCTAGACCTGATGCAGCTGAAAGAGGAGAGTCAAGAACTGAACAAAAAGGAAGGTGAAAATCTGTATAAAAATTTTGATGCCATAGCTGGAGAAAAAACTCTTGGTTGTTCATCAACTAAAAATACTTCCACACCAGCTAGAAGCCTCTCCTGCGATCAGTGTGGAAAGTGTTTCACTAGATATGGAAACCTTGAATGCCATATGAGAATTCACACTGGAGAGAAGCCTTTCACATGCCAACAGTGTGGAAAGGGCTTCACTAGATATGCAAACCTTGAGTACCATATGAGAATTCACAGTGGAAAGAAGCCTTTTGCATGCCAACAGTGTGGAAAGAGTTTCACTGGAAAAGCAAGCCTTAACAGACACATGAGAATGCACACCGGAGAGATGTTCACCTGCCAACAGTGTGGGAAAGGTTTCTTAGATAGGGGAAACCTTAACAACCACATGAGCGTTCACACTACAGAGAGACCTTTCACTTGCTCTCAGTGTGGAAGAAGTTTTGTTCAAAGACGAATACTTCAAGCACATATGAGAGTTCACAATGAAGAGAAGCCTCACGTATGTCTGCACTGTGGAAAGAGGTTTAAACAAAAAGTAACATGTACCACCCATTTGAGAATTCACACTGGAGAAAACCCGTTCGTTTGTGACCAGTGTGGAAAGGGCTTCAGACGTAAAGAACATCTAATGCTGCACATGAGAGTTCACACTGTCCACAAACCAGACGGACCTCATATGTCAGTTGCAATTCCAATGGTAGCTTACTGTTTTCTATTACAGAAGTAATATACTGTAGAAATCAAAGTGTTCTGGGCATTATCCATTCCATTATCTATGATGACACTTTACTGTGAGTTAAAAACAATCTATTATTTCCATTTTGACTAGAAATACCAATTCTGAGTGGTAGCATAAACATGCTATTTTGGTGTTGTTCCCCAACCCCTTTCCAGAATAAGGTTATGCCTTTACAGCTTTACATTTTGGATACTCTGCCAAAATAAATCATATATTTGATATTGATTATCATGAGTCCATTTTTCATCAAATTTCTGTTTAAAATATCCTGCCAGTTCTCATAAGAACTGGACAAAGTTTTAAGGAGGCGTAGCAAAATACAGTACTGTACTTTTCAAAATAGCCACTACTGTAATGGGTGGAGTCTTAATGTAAGCTATTGAATGTGATCAGCATGAGCATCAGCATTTAATTCTTCTAGAACAAAAGGTTCAAAAGATTTAACCATATGAAAAGTGAATTTTTGAACTGGTGCTGGCCCTATAGAGTTGCTAAGCCCTGGATTATTTTACTGATGGAGCCACCTTCTGTAGATCTATAGATAGCCCAAGTTTAAGAGACGTTCTGTGAGAGTCACCTCACCTGTCTGGACCAAAAAATGCCATGAAAGGTAGCTTGAATCTCGTCAATCCCAATCTACGTCGATCTTCACGAGGGGTGACTTTTTTGTGGAGGGCAAATTCAGACCTTATTATCTTTCATTATGTAACATAAATGCATAGATTCTGTAAGTTTAGATTGTAAGGTTTCAAAAGATACTACATGTGTCTATATTTGTGCAACAATATGTATAACATTTTCATAAAATGACGCAATTCCTATACCGGTACCAGTATTACAAGCTTAAGGGGTTACACATTTTTATTAATCAGTCGATCATGCCAAAAATGCAGTTTGCCAATGAATGCACCGACTTTGTGTAAAAAAAGCAAGATGTTGGCATCTCACCCTTACATCAATATATTCAGTGAATTTAAATTGTTGAAAATGTCTACAAGGTATGACAACTTCGCTAACCACAGGGTCATCGAGGTATTGCGCAAGGTCGGACTTCACATTAACAAAAAATGTCTTCACCTCTGAATGCAATCCGTAGAGGCGATGTAAAACCCGCCCTCTGGAGAGTCAGCAAACCCCATTGTGAAAAAGGAGCTCCTCATGTTCAGTTCCCAATTTCTTAAAAAGCAAGGAAAACAAGCGTGCTTTCATTGGCTGTGCTTTATTGAAATTGACCATTTGCACTGCCTGCTTTAAAACTGTCTCAAGACACTCGATGGAGATTTGCGATGAATCATACAGTGGGTCCACTTGGCTAAAGGGGCTAAATTCGAGACCGCTAACCCTCCTAGTCATTGAACAGGCCCTGTGCAAATCCCAACACATTTATCCCATGACATGCCTGCATCCCGTATATATCCATCCAGAGCTTCAAACTATGTCTTGCCGGTTGTGTGCTCTGGAAGAGACGTTTTTTTTTTTACGTTTTTTTACATATATGACATGGGAAAGCAACTGTGCTAGCCCTGCAACATCAGTTGTCTCATCAAGCTGTAGGGCATAGTACTGGCTTTGCATAATGTTAGCTAGCAATTGTTCTTTAACGTTGCTTGCCACGTCAGATATGCAGCGGCTAACGGTGTCATTAGAAATCATATCACTAATCTGCTGAGCGAAAGTATCTCCAAACATAACCTGACAGATGTCTTTGGCAGCAGGTAAGATCTGCGCCTTGGCAATTGTGTGAGGTTTTCCTTTTTTAGCAACATGTTTGGATCCAAAAACTTCCCAATATCTGTTCTGCTGCTACAGACGTTCTGAATCTGTCTGCACTGACAGCTGAAAAAAAAAAAAAGGGTTAATAAGCTCCGCCTCTCCAGACCATTTTTTTACGATTTCAACAATTTTTTTTTCCTATTGTACCAGTTATTATTCACAATAGTTTTAGATCCTTTGGCTATTATGACCCAAACATGGGAGTAAAGGGGGTAGAGGAGTGGATGGAACACAAATTAGAATAGAATAGAACAGAATGCGTTATTGTCATTCTACACAGAAAACAACGAAATTGCAGAGCTTCCACGTAAGGTGCTTGGTACATAAAAGGAAAAACTAAAAATAAATAAAAAGCTAATATCTTATTAAAATAATCATTTCACTAATATGAGGTAGACTTCTGGTTCTAAGTAAAAGTATTTGCAGTACATATAAACTATATAATGACATGGCGATAGAAGAGGGAATTAGTCCATGTCAGTGCATGATTACAGCTCTAGAGAAGAAAGTGTCCTTGAATCTTTGTCCGTGATTTGATGCATCTGTAGTGCCTGCCAGAGTGCTGCAGTTTAAACAGGTGGGAGCCAGGGTGAGAGTGGACTTTTTTATATATATTCTGAGCTCTGCTGAGGCAGCAAGAGTTGTATAGGTCCTTCAGAGAGGGAAGAGGACAGCCAATAATCCTTTGCGTGTTGATGATCCGCTGTATTCTCTTCCTCTCTGCCTCAGTACAGCTGCCAAGACTGCTAATTTGGCAATAAAATGTAAATTTTAGTAAATATTATCTAGGTTTGGTAAGTTTATAGCTACGTTCCACGTGGTCGGGTGATCAGTCCGGCAGCAGAGATGTCTTCCACTGGTGATGCAGATTGCGTACAGAGGGGAGGGCACAGAGTTGCGTTCCAGTAACCGTCGATGCGCTGACCTGGAGGATGCAGAACTTTTGTTGTGCCAGTGGGGTCCTTAGAGCATAGACCGACAGCTGAAAATAATTAATCCTTGATTGGTGTAATGTGCAATGTTTTTAATGTTGTATTAATATTTAATATTTTCATTGGCAGCCCTTCCACACCTGCTGCTGTACCCACAGGTGTGTACAGGCAATAATGACCATGTGTACATGCATGTTATATTAACAACTAATAGCCTCATGCAACACTGAAGGTTTATAGATGAGTTTAATCCTTGTCTGCATTCTCATTGTACAAAATGTGTTATCATTTCAGTGACACCAAGAAGGGCTCAGCGAAGGCCCAGAGAGGAGCCATCAGAGGTGGAGCAGTGCCTCCACGCTCTGAGGATGAGCTCTTTTTCTTGAGCCTGGTTCCTTCCCTGCAGAGGTTGCCGCCTCGGACGAAAGAATTCGTCAAATTTCAAATTCATAAATTAATTTATGAAAGCAGCACAGTTGTGCTTAATTTGGAACATTTGGAACCTGCAAACTAGTTTAAAAAAAGAGGCAGCAATCTCTGCAGGGAACGAAGCAGATGTTCTCTCCTTTCTCCTCTCCTTTATCTAATCCCTCACTCTTCCCCCTTCCAAGCAAGATCTTTTTTATTCCTGAATGTAAATAATGTTAAATGTTTAGTGTATATAGTTTTATTGTGTAAATATTTTATATAATTGTATTATAATGTGATATTTTTTATAAAGAATTTGTTTATATAATGACCAAAGGTTTTGATGTTTTACTTTGTGCACAACAAAGTGCACAAACATAATAAATCAGACATTATATTGTTACATAAAAATATTATTTATGGCAAACATTTGTACATTCATTCTAATTATATCCTATTGCAAATCCACTCAGAGTAGTATAGTCAAAAATTATTTGTGATTGGACCAGTGTTTTGTGCAATGTTCATGCGAATGCAACAATGAGACAGTGTTCTGCCTCTTTTAGAGGCTGTTTACAATTTATGATGGACATTTGCATTGACCAATTTTATATTTTTGTGATACTTTAATGTTCGGTGTAAGTTTAATTTTCACCTGCCGCTAGGTGGCTAGACGTGTTTTCGCAAGTGACGCATATTAGGTAACGGGAAGTAGCGAACTCGTAAGGCAGCGAGCTCGTGATGCAACGAGCCTTGACATGTTTGTGCCGCATCCTTCTTCTAAATCCTTTTGAGAGCACTGGCTGTAAGTTCATTTAAATCATTAATATGTCCAGTTTATATTGCAGAAGCAATATAATGTTCAGTTTAAAGGTGATGTAATTAACTCTGTTTGTGATTGCCGATCTCAAATTGCACTAGAACTCTGCATTGAGAATGCTCCTAACTAGCGATGTATCTGTATACATTTACTTGTTAAACGGATAAGTATATTACAGTTAGATAATTTTCTATATTTCTTTCATTTCATTTACAGTTTTACTCGGTTCATTGGACGCAGAGTGATTGTGTAAACCACAAATTTAACTATTAAAGGAGCAAGGCGCTCATATCCTGGCTCTTGAACAGAGTTTGGCTTGCTGTTTATTTATATTATACACTTAGAAAGCAAAACATATAAAGAGAACAGTACAAATTATAACAATATAACCTTAAACAAAAAAGATTTAAGGGTGAAAGAACAGTAATATTTACAAGTGAGGTTCAAAAAATGTGAATATTTACAATATATAAAGGGTATGGTATGGTATTATTTATTTATTGCCATGTCAGCAAAAAAAGGCTATTTTCAGGGCAAACAATGTGTGATATTGCATATTTACAAGAGCTAAACATAAAAGACATAAAACAGCACAGGTTATAATAAACAAAAACAATAAAAAACAAAATAACAAAAATAATACTAAAACAATTACTCGGTCGGTTGCCATGGGACTGCTCCTACCTCAGAAAAGTGAGCCATGAAATTCCGTGAGCCTTCCTCAGAGCCTCTCGTGCAGAATTATTGGCTGCAACCCAACCGAGACATTGCAGCAAGTCCTCTGACCCTTGAGCCGTTCCCCTCACAGCAGGTGCCTCCGCAGATCTCCTCATGAAGTTGTGGAGGACACACGACAATACATCCTCCACTGTGAGGACAGGATCCCGAACGCGTTCTCCACCACCAGCCGGTCTCTGGAGAGACGGCAATTAAACACCAGTTTCTCTCTTGGAAGTGTGTGTCCAGGAAAAGGCCTCATGAGGTTTTTCCGGAGGGGAACGGCCTCATCTGCCACAAAGACATTGGGCAGGGGTCATCTGTGGTCAGCACCAGGAAGAGGACGGTCAGGTGGCAGATGAAGGGGGGCCATCCCTGAGTGCCTGACCAAAGGCTGAGTTGGCCAGAGTCCCACCATCACTCGTCCGCCCGTATCCCCCGACATCAATCACACGAAAGCAATATTCAGCGTCCACAACAGCAAGGAGAACTAAGGAGAAAGTTCCCTTGTAGTTGTAGAACTGGAATCCGGTGTTGAGTGGTGCCTTTATGAGGACGTGCTTGCTGTCCAGTGCTCCACAGCAGAGCGGGAAGTTCCACCTCTCCTCAAAGCCCTCTGCGATGGTCCTCCATTCATCAGCGGAGGGCTCAGCCATGAACTCCTTATACTATATTATTATACAATAATACATTATTATACAAAAAAAAAAAAAAAATATATATATATATATATATATATATATATATATATATTATTTTTTGTAATATACACACACACACACACACACACACACACACACACACACACCCATATATAAGTTGTAATTTCATTGAAGTGCTGTATTGCATGTTCAGTAGACTATTTATAAATCAAATTTATTCACTTACCGGAGGCAGATGGACAGGCACTCTGCAGGTGGAATAGAGCGCCTGTTGTTAGTGTCTTGGAGGGAAATCCTCCCACCGACACGGGACAGCAGGTCAACAAACTGGGACCGGCTCAGTCGGATGTATCACTGAACCTGGCCGGATGTCCGACCGGATGTTCCTCCACCAAGATCCAATCACAGTGTGGCACATCTCCCTCCACACCTGGCAGTTAGAGAAAGGGGTCATAAACTGATCTTTGGAATGCCATCTCGACTGTTGTTCACCAAAGGTTATTGCTCCACAGTTCAATTGTATATCCATGATGATACCTGTGAACATACCAGACCTTATCTTTCACTCAATGTCCCCCTGTTCAAGAAAGCACATGTACAGGCTCATCTGAAGTTTGCCAATGAACATCTGAATGATTCAGAGGAGAACTGGGTGAAAGTGTTTTGGTCAGATGAGACCAAAATCCAGAAGTGTTTGGAGAACGAGGAATGCTGCCTATGACTCCAAGAACACCATCCCCACCGTCAAACATGGAGGTGGAAACATTATGCTTTGGGGGTGTTGGGTGATGGACGGGGCGAGGACCTTATGTGAGAACCTCCTTACCCATCCACGACCCATTTTTTAATGCCCTGGATGAGGGATGACCCAAAACCCTAGGAGCTCCGGATTCCAGCGCTACAACTGATCACTGATAGTGTCCTTTTTATTTATTTGGTTTAGTGTTTGCATTCTGTTACGCTAGCCTGTTTTGGAAGACCTTTGTTTAGTTTTTTTTTTTTTTTTTGACTTGCCTCTGTGGTCACAAACTGCTTGAAGCTGAATTGAGTAAAACAGTTTGCAGTTCAGGTATCACTGAGCATCTGCACTAGGTGGCTTGATTCTCACTTGGCAGCCATCAATGCCACCTACAGTATTTTTGAAAGCTGCAGATCTGGCAAGGTGTGAACAGCTGGGAATCTAGTCACTTCATTTCATGATCATGATCTTATTTGCTACCTGATGAACAATGTCATGTACAGTTGACTGGAGTATGTCAAAGGCTCTGGACACTTCATGAACTCTTTTGTTTAACTAGTTTTTTCCCTTCGGCATGAAAGTTGACGCACAATTCTCCTCCAGAGCACCATTTAGTGCCTCCTCCGCAGTATTTTTCAGCAGGGCTGTGTCTGGCATCCTGTTCCTTGTTGGTTTCCCTTTGGATTATGTTAATAAATATTATTTTATTTTGAAGAACTCCACATCTCCTCGTTCCCTTGCTCCAGCGTATTGTGAAAGTTGGATGAACTTTCAAAAAAGTATGCTAATGTTCTAGCCTTTGCCTCACTGAGGGTTTTTGACTGTTCATATTAAACCTTATCCTTTACATTAAAAAAAGAAATTAATTATATTCAATAGATTAACATTTCTTTTTAAATTTGTTTTTAACATTTATCATTGTTGGCCTCATCTGATGATAAAGAATGTCAATAAGAAGAGTTTTCATTCAATTATTGCCCAGATAGTCTGTGATGCTTAAAGGGGTCATCGGGTGCCACATGCACTATGTTTGTTGGGAGTGTGTTTACACAACCACCCTAGAATGACAAAGATCCACCCAGTAGTTTTCTTTTAATTTAGTAAAATAATTTACCCCTTCTCATATTGAGCCGTTCTCAGATGCCGGTCACACCGACAGACCACTCCCACGACAGCTGATAGACACTTCTATGCTTTTAGCACAGACCCACCCCCAGTGAGAAGTAAACTGTTGGCCATCATTTCAACGCTGGAGCAGAATGTTGCCTAAGCAAGTTTGGGGTACAGTTATTGGGTTTAACAGCGAACACATCAGTCATCGTTTACTACTGACATCTGAGCCGCTGAGAACACAGTGGCAGAATTTTGTTTCTGAAGGGAATGTCAAGTCACCTTTATTTACATAGCGCTTTTAACAATACAGTTTGTGTCAAAGCAACTTCACAGTATTTAAAAAAGCACAATAGCGTGTAAGTAACGCATTATTGTAAACAATAAATTTTCAGTAAAAGGCAGTTCATCAATGAATTCAGTGAAATCATCATCCAGTTCAGTTCAAATAGTATACGATATCGCTGGAAAGTGTCCCCAACTAAGCAAGCCAGAGGTGACAGCGGCAAGGAACCAAAACTCCACAGGTGACAGAAATGGAGAAAAAACCCTTGGGAGAAACCAGGCTCAGTCGGGGGACCAGTTCTCCACTGGCCAGATGAAACCAGCAGTTTGTACCAATAACTCTGTTTCCATCCAAAAATGCGAATTTAACTTAAGCTCAAAACTGGAACATAGCATAAATCATTTGCGCATTTCAGGAGTTCCCTCTTACAGATTATAAACTGAGTGGAAGGTTGTGCATATTTGGCGTGCTGTCCGGGGGAGGGCCTCGAGCTCGGTAGTCATTCCCGAGCCCGGGGCTCTCCCCTGCCCAGGGGGAGGGGTCGGGGCTCAGCACTGGCCCGAACCCTATAAGCGCTCCCCAAAGGGCTAGTAATTAATCGCAGGACAGCAGCCAAATAGCCCCCCAAAAAGCTTGGACTTAAGGGATGCTGGATAAGAGCTCCTCCCTTGTGGGTACTGCTGAGATAGAATAGGAAAACTCATATGGAAGTGAGGACTGCTGCAGCAGTGGGGAATTACAAAAAGGTGGATGAGGCTCCTGCAGGAGCTAAAGCTGCTAGTGTGATGTGGGAGGCAAGGTTAGAAGCTCCTGCGGGAGCTGATGCTGCTGCAGCGGTGTGGGAAGAAGGCTAGGGGCTCCAGCAGGAGCTGGCACTGTATTGCGGGGAAGAGGGCTAGAGGCTTCTGCAGAAGCGGGCTCTGCTGCGGCAGAGGGAGGTGATAGATAAAGGCTCCAGCGGGAGCAAACGCTGCTGCAGCGTTGTGGGAAGAAGGCTAGAGGCTCCTACAGCAGCAGGGTGTTGCTGAATTAGCGGGGAATTATAGATAGTGGCACTGTGGTGGCTGTAGGGAAAATGATAGAGGCTACTGCAGGAGACATTGCTGTGGCGGGATACGAAGGAAAGGTTAGAGGACCGAACTGAAAGGGTATGCTTGGTGGGATTGCTGGCGAGGGGCTGTGTGGATAGTGCGGGTGGATGGGGATGGACTGGGATAATTGCTTTAGCTGATTAAATTCTGGAGGGCTTCTTTGATGTGGGAATGGTCTGATCCAATATAGCTCTTGAAGGCTTCTGACGACCAGCGACCGAGTGTTTGGATGAACTGCTGGGAGAAGCCTTTTTGGGCTGCTGTTAGCTGCACCAATTCGAAAAGAATGGCTGGAGAAGTTATCAGCTGGGGTGCCGGATAGGAGTAGGATGGACTTAAGGTGCTTCTGAAACCAGAAACGGGTGACGGGACGGTTGGAGTCGTCTGTAAAAAGGGGATCGGATGGGTTTTTTGATTGTGTTTTCCTAAGCTGGAGGAAGGCTAGGAGGGTTTGAAATGGCTGGATGGGCGACTGGAGGTTGAAGATGTAAACAAAATGGCCTCTCTTTGACTGGTCTGTTTTGCTTTGTTTAATAAAATAGGAAATGGCTTCGTTGACTAACGCTGCTAGATCGGAGATGGTTGGGTGGATGGCTGGGTTAAAGCTAGATATGATGGCGAGCTCAGAGCATCTGAGGAAGCCAAAGAAAGCCAGGATAAACATGGCGTCTAGCATACGGGTGGTGTGGATGGATTGGTAGCCTTTGCGGAGGGTAGAGATGCGCTTGGATAATATTTTTAGCGTTATAGGTTGGCGGGTGTCTGGGCGGGTGGGGTGGGTTTTTTGTATACCTTTAATGAGTAGGGCAGTCTGGAAATTGGTAATTTGGGTCAAAGTTGAGCAGTATAAAAGTTTATGAAAAAATTGGATCCCGCTAAGGTATCCTTTAATGGAGCTAACTTGGAGGTTTTTGATGGTGTTGAGATAGGAGATAAAGGAGGTAATAGCTAGCAGGGAGAAGTCAGGAAACGATAGCTTGTAAGCTATGTGAAATGTTTTATAACATTTCCATGCTGTTGAATAAGACTGGAGGGTTCTGGGGGAAACGGCTTGGAGAATGGAATTGAGGTGGATGAATCTGGGTGGATGGGCAAGACTTTAAAGACAGAGGTGATGTCGACTTTGGCCAGCCAAGCACGGCGACCTCGATGTCGTGGTAGTGAAGAGAAAATTCATCGAGCGGGATGAGGCTGTTAATGCTTGGAAACAGGGAATTTTGCGGGGACGACAGATCGATTATTAACTGTTTTTTACCTGAAAATTTTCTGGTAGCTATGCCGATGGGGCTGACCTGAAAACGCTGAAGGGAGGAATGGAGAAGGGGCCAATCATGTAGTTCGCCTCTAATTCTTTTTTAATTAGGAGGTCAACTTATTCGGGACTGGAGATTGGGACAGATAAGGCTTTCGTCGTCACAAAAATTGCAAATGTGCATGTACCGGCAGCACTGCCTTGTGCACCTGCCCTGGTTGAAGCTGGCACATACCTGGGTGTCAGCGGAGGAAGGGTGGCGGAGAAATGAGGGGGTGGTGGTGGCAGGGGTGTCCATAAGGCACGGGACGTGGCTGGTGGATTTAGGCTGAGAAGGTTCGGGGCAGGGGGGATGGATGGATTGACGAAAGGGCAAATGACAGTGGAGTGAGAAAAAGAACGACAGACTGCGCATGAAATATTGCAACAGCCTAAAAATACCCTGCTGTGAAGTTCGGAATCTAGAGGCCCCCAATAAGGACACTGGTTCCACTGGGCGATCCGAATGGCACACTTGGCTGCGAAAAGCTTGTGGTAAGTGTAGAAATGAGAACCCCCGTATGATAATGCGAGCTCAGCGATTATGGTGAGAAAGTCGCTGAGCTTGTGTCTTCTGTTGGGAAAGACGGCGCAGATTACTTCTGAATAGCGGGTGAAGGCAATGGTGAATTCAGCAAATGATAAAGTACGTGACGGAATGTGACTTGAATTTTTTAGAGTGACTGAAAAATCGCCGCAATTGATTTGGCGATTGGAAGATGAGGGAGAGATTGGAGAGAGAAGTGAAAAAAGGTCTATGTACACACCTGATAGGATCTGGTTCCTGATGGAAATGGGTACAGGGGGTGGTTCCAGATCTGAAGCATTTGGGGGAACGGGCAGGGGCGTCACTGAAACTAACGAGAAGGGAGAGCAGGCTTGGACAGAAGGGAAAGTGGCTGGCGGTACTGTTAGCAAAGGCGATTCCTGGGACTGATAAAAGAGAAGGGAGGAGGGGGGGTAGCGGGCGTTGGGGCTTGCATCATTAGCGGAGGGATACTAACGCTGGAGTGGGATGGTGGGAACTGCCGGCCATGGGAAAGAAAGGGGAGTGTGGTAAGGTACACGCTGTGGAAGAGATTTTGGCTGTGAACGGCGGGATGACTTTTGGCTGAACACAAAAGGGGGCGGGGGCTGGCAGCCTCGGTGACCGGAGCGCGGCCTAGACTCGCTGAAGGCCTGCGGCCCTGCGGTGCTCATGCGTTGACAAGACAAGAGATGATGAAGGTATGATTGTTGTGTTATTTATAGGGATATTTCCTGCGCTGATTGGATAGGGAGAGTGATTGCTAAGGGTGAATTGGCTGTGTTAATTATGCTACAGACAAGTTGACAAATAGATATAGAAAGTGCGCTTTGATGCATCCAGTGTAGAAACGGCGTTGGGATGTGGCAGACCCTTTTCTTTTGCAAGTTTCAGCTCATACATTTTGGTTTAAAGTCGTCTTAACCAAACGCCCCCCAAGAACATCAGTGCCCCCTTTTCAAAATTATTGCTCTCAGCACCTCCCGATGCTCTCCGAACGCCCCCGTTGAGAAACACTGTCTTAAATCATTAAATGTATGTGCATGCAGTCTGAAAATACAGAAGAACCCCGTCAAATCATAACTTTACCTCAGATTCGACACGGACCACCTCAGCTGCCACTGTTGCACACAACAACTCCAGTTCACTTTCCTGTCCCGCTTCTTCCGGTGCTGTACCTGGTGCACCTGCTGCAAACACAGACCCCTCTTCAGCTTCTACAGCAAGTCCAACTCACCACTTTCAGACGACGGCCCCGGTTCAGCCACTGCAGCCACAGACTGCACTTGAGCTGTTGCAGGCACAGCAGGTTCAGGAGGGCATGCCTCAGATGCAGACTGACTCTCATTAGATGTCTTCAGCATAGCAACCACCTTGTAGTTCTGAATGTCCAATTTCAGACTGCCACATTCCAAGAGATGCTCTTCCACATCTTGTGCGTCTTGCAGCAAATGAATCAGGTCGCAGTTTCTCAAATACAACTGCAGCACAGAATTATTAATACTCACACTCCGCACTCCACAATCGTCAACAACAGTGACATTTGCGATAGCACTGGCTGTGTGAACATTGCATTTTTTTTGCACCATATTGCACTTCGCGCACCGATGAAATTTTTTCTTTGAGTCAAAGTCCATCTGAGCAGATCTGCAATTGCCGCACGTACGGGATACAGTGACCTCCGCTCGAGTGATCTCAGCGCTCACCGAAATGATTGGATCGTCTCTGACGTCACAGGCCACAATCACTCCAAGACCAGGCAAAGGTCTGGCCTCTTCGATGGTCGTCTGACGCGTGGTGGTCAGAAAAAACTCACCATTAAACTCCCTCGTGCTTAAGTTGTAGAATTTATGTCTTTCCAAAAAACATGACACCAATGTATGTTTCCCACAACTGCAGTCGAATGTTTCTGCCAGCATTCTCCACAGTGATGATCCGTGTTTCCAGCTGTCTGCCTTGAAATTCGACGTTGTCCATCCGGCCTTTAAATGAACAATGCGCCCAGTGAACTCACCAATCTGAAAAAATATTAACAAAAAGTACACTAAGTAAAAATAAAACACAAATCATATTACTCATGACACCTCTAAAAAATATAAAAACAACAACTTATGTTGCCTTGCACACATTTTTTTTTATTTCGGCCACCGTCCTCTTCCACTAAGAAGGAGGCTCCCGATACGAAAACTTCACGTCGGTCACCAGTCACATCTGTCTCTCTACCGCACAGTATGTCAACGCCTTCACCAGACCGACCGAAGAAAATAAGACAAAACAGCAAATATTATTAAAAACTTGATTATAAATAAATACGCTACGTACAAAATCTGAAAACATAGCCTACAATAAAATACTTACAAGTAAACGCACCTTTAGCCATCATGTCCACTTTAACTAATGCTGCCTTCATGTGCTATCGTAATTATGGTAAATACCAAAATCCGACATTGAAATTGCACATGAACACCCACTCACGTTGTAATTTCCACTGGAAAGCTCGGAATTTTTTATGATACCCGAGCTGCCGAGATGGGATAAACTTTGACCTTTCAACATGGCGGACAGCAACAAAACTATACTGAATGGTAAGCATTGCATGATGTTAAAAGTTCTCTGCTGTTTAGTTGGTTAGTTAGTTTGTAGCCCCCATAATTCTGGGGCATAAAGAATTTTAATAGCGTCACTATTTAAACGTATTAGTATTGTCTTAAAAACAACTCTACTATTCATGATCAATAAGATATACAGCCTATCATTTACCGTTTGCGTTTTGATGCATCCTCTTCTTCCTGTAGCAGATGCATTAGGGAGTTTATAACCGTTTTACCCAAGTAGCATGTGAGGATAAATTCCGAGTCCACCATGTTTCTCTTCACTATGACAACAAAAGCACCTGAACACTAAACACTGGTAATTTCCACTTCACAAGTGAAAAGCTTCTTTCCCATATCACATGAACGCAACATAAAGCTGGACTGACTGGACTTTGGACCACTAAAAGTAGCCTTGTCCTTCTCCAAACTCTTCTTTCTCATCCTCCTCACAAGCATTAAGGGGCTGACGGTTTAACGCCGTGTCGGAGCTGAATTTTGGGGTGTACTTGGATGGGAATTGTACACCTGAGCGCTAAGAGAACTCAGTTTTCTCCTAATACTCATCATAATCGATGTTCACTTGAATAACTCGCTATAAATGTGTAAAAGTGCTGAATGGGCAATCAAACACTATGCAGGATGTGAGCGCGAACTCAATTAATGCAAAGTTAGCTCTGTTAGCTACTCTAGAATGTTCGTTCTAATTCTGTTATAACATCATCACCATAGCTACGGCTAGTTTTAAAATATATATGATAATAAATGTTTGTGCATTTGTTATATAATTATTAAATAATAATTCAGCAAACAGCTGGCAGTATTTTGTCCTGTCTTGTTCTGTTCTCCTAGTGTTTTTCCCCCTATGTTTCCAGTTCTAATGGTTTAGTCCTTGTCTTCCCCTCTAGTTTTGTTTCCATTTGGTTTGTTCATGCCCATATTTGTATTTCCCCCTCGTTAGCCTTGTTAGCTTGTTTGTAACTACGCCCTGTCTTCAGAGTATTTAAGTCTGTGTCTGCTCACTACCCCTGGTCCGTCGATGTATTGTTACATGCGTTCATTGCTTGCTGCCGGTTTTTGATTGTTTGTATTTAGTTTCAGTGTTTTGTTTAAATAAACTGTTTATATTCATTTAATCCAGTTCTCCTGCTTCATCTCCACTCCTCCACTCAGCTAGATTGTGACAGATCGACGGACCCAAAAAAAACAGAAAATGAACTGGGCTGAGGACAAACTGTGGAACCTCCAACAAGGTGAGCGTTCACTGGAGGAATTTGTGGAGGAATTTCTGAGTGTTTACCATCTGGTGAGATGGAGTGATAAGATGGTGAACGCATGTTTCCAGATGGGACTAAATGATGATAGTTTGTTTAATTTGATTACTCCTGGTGATTGCTACGGTCCCGTAGCAGATTTCTTAAATTTTGTTTTCGATTTGTGTAATTCCTCGTTACAAGTCATGGTGGAGGATGGTAATCATGGCCACCGTTCCTGAGTTCCCGGCCAAGATGGCCGCCAAGCCTGAATCCCTGGCCAAGATGGCCGTTGTTCCTGAGTCTCTGGCCAAGATGGACGCCCAGCCTGAGTCCCCGGCCAAGATGGCCGCCAAGCCTGAATCTTGGCCAAACCCAAGATGGCTACCGTCAAGTCAGAGTCTCCGCTGGTTCCGCCCAGCCTCCCAGAGTCTCCGCTGGTTCCACCCAGCTTCCCAGAGTCTCCGCTGGTTCCGCCCAGCCTTCCAGTGACTGCGCCGCCAGAGCGCTCTCCAGTCACCGCTCCAGAGCCGGAGCGCTCCCCTGCGCGCCCCTCCGTGCTCTCCTGGGTGGACTATACCCTAGGTTTCCCCAAGAAAATTTTGGGGGTGGGGCTACTCCCCTGATCAGCCACGGCCACCTGGACTGTTTACCCCACCATGGCCACCTGGACTGTTTACACGGCCGTGGCCTCCTGAACTATTGACTCCATCATGGCTTCCTGAGCCCCCAGATCTGCCATTGCCTCCTGAACTATTGACCCGGCCATGGCTTCCTGAGCCCCCAGATCCGCCATGGCCTCCTGAACTATTGACCCGGCCATGGCTTCCTGAACCCACAGACCCACCATGGCCTCCTGGACTGGTTACCCGGCCATGGCCTACGGAGCTCCCTGATCCGCCCTGGAGACCAGCCCTGTATCCTTTGGTTCCTGTATCCCTGTCTAGTGGTCTCCAGGGCACCCACCCTCCCTCCCCTATGGATGTTAGACGGCGCGAGCCTTGTTAGCTTGTTTGTAACCACGCCCTGTCTTCAGAGTATTTAAGTCTGTGTCTGCTCACTACCCCTGGTCCGTCGATGTATTGTAACATGCGTTCATTGCTTGCTCCCGGTTTTTGTTTGTTTGTATTTAGTTTGTGTTTTGTTTAAATAAACTGTTTATATTCATTTAATCCGGTTCTCCTGCTTCATCTCCACTCCTCCACTCAGCTAGATTGTGACAACAGCTAATTATATAATATAATTATTAAATCACTATTATTCAATACTTATTAAATTGTTTAATTTATATTTTTATGCATTTATTATTTACAGTAAGTAAACGACTAATGAACGATTAATAGCAAATAATCGCATCCAAAATAAGTTTTTGTTTACATATGTGTGTATATTTATTATGTATAGGCCTATATAAATATGCTCATAGTTTTTATTTTGAAAAATTTACATTTATATAGTTTGTATTATACACTGCTCAAAAAAAGGGAACACTAAAAAAACACATCCTGGATCTGAATGAATTAAATATTCTTATTAGATACTTTATTCTTTACATAGTTGAATCAGCAGCATTAACTAGTTTTATGTGAATTTAATGGCAAGGTATAAAAACAGAAAGTGTTTTGAATGTACATTTACAAAATAGAGGAAAATACGAGTTATTAACTTTAGAAATGCATCATCGTATGGGCACGAAATTCTATTCTATAATCAACATTTCTTTGTGTTTGTGATTCTAGAGAGCAGTGCACCAATGTAGCACCATGGTCCTGTGAGACACAACATTTCGTTCCACTATATGTCCACACATGTAGCAGAATGACAATAAAGACTATTTGACTCAACTTGACTTTTATTTTGGTCTGGTGATGTGACGTCATTAAGCTGCGCTGCGCTCCTCATCTGTTTGTGGTTCACCTGAAGAAAGGTTTGTGGTTTTAAAGTTTTAAAGTTTAAACCAATGCATACTGTTACACCAATTAAAGCGTTTTTACAAGCTATGTAAAATAAATGCATCATTATTAAATATTACGTAATGCTTTATTTAGTGTTACTTAAAACATTAGCCTTCAGTAACGGAAGATACGTTCCGTTTTGGTCTCTATATCGTGAATCAATCGTGTGATGATAAGAAGTGAGGAGAAAGAGAATCGAATCATTTGAATCAAATCATTTGTCAAATGATTCAGTGATTCGATTCAGTGGCACGCGGACTACAAACACAAACGTGTTTAATGACAATTGAATAATTGAATACCAAATATAAATCAAAATAGCCTACCTAAATATGAACGTTCTGGGTAATTTGTATATATTTTATACATTTCATATATAAGTCTATTAACTGTTGCCAGTGCACTACTGAACTAGGAGCTGATTGAAACGCACACAGAGATATAGTTTGCATTGATTTTTCTTTCTGTTATTTAATCTCATCTGACACAGGACAAATTATCCAAACCCACAGAAAAACTCCTGGAGAATCAACTGAGATCCATGTGACACACTATTATAAAGATGGAGTTTATTAAAAAGGAGAGTGAAGACATGAAGATTGAAGAAACATTCATAATCAAACATGAAGATACTGAGACACAAACAAAGATGGTGTTTATTAAAGAGGAGAGTGAAGACATGAGGATTGCAGAAACATTCAGAGTCAAACATGAAGATACTGAGACACAAATTTCATTCTCAAAAATGATTCTCAAAAAATGATATTTATGAATAATGTCACACGAGTGTAGAAATGTTTTGACATTGGACAGAAGTGTTGAGATCACATACTAATGCTGCCTTCAAGAGAATTTATTACACGGCTCTTTGGAATGCTTGATTCTGATTGGTCAGTTGAGACATTTGCAGGTTCGTTCTTTTCAAATAATCACCGCTCCAAAGTAATAATGCATAGCCGGTACTACTTGTATGTTTAAAATCCCTCCGTGCCAACAAAGATTACCGTTTGGCGCCATCTTGTGACAAACACTGGACAACCACAATTAACAATGGAAAATTTCGACATTAATCTATTTAAATTGTCTTACTAACGTACATAGTTTGAATG